>NC_056729.1:87978398-88110898 GCF_019279795.1 Protopterus annectens | reverse complement strand
ATGGACACCTAGTGGGGGATGCAGGTTATGCACTGGAGCCGTGGCTGATGACACCCATCAGAAATGCACACACACCTGAACAGGAATGCCATAATGAGGCACACGCACAAACACGTAATGTAATAGAGCATGTGTTTGGGCTGCTCAAGTCACGGTTCTGGTGTCTGGACACATCTGGTGGAGCCTTGCAGTACACACCAACTACATGTACCCAAATTGTCATGTTATGTGCTATGCTACATAATATGATCTTGCGAAAACAGCTGCAGCAGGACCAGCATAGGGCCGGGCCAAACAGCCCCCCACCATTGCCAAGGCCATCACAGGCAGAGCGTGACTCGGAGGAGGAACAACCTGAGCCTGCCCCACTAGGCAGAAGGAGGCGTGCCCAGTATGCCCTGGCCTTGGCAAAGAGGCAACGCATAGCACATACACTGGCTCAGTAGGAACCCTGGGAATGATACCCCTCTCTGACTCACTCATATAGTAACCAGGATGCCTAACATGACACAACCTGCTCTCAAACATGTACAGGGAAGTGTAATATGCGCATCCGACAGAGGCAGCCCTGCAGCACCACCTGAGGCATGAATGCTATGTGTTAAGTAATGTAACACCATGTACTATATGCACACCTGAGGACCCTGACTAACATCCTAACCTCACCAAGCATCATGCCGCAACATGACAATGAGATGATCAAGTGCAATAACTGACTGAAGTATCGCAGTTAGTCAAAGGGGATCCAATGTGTGCCAGTCTGGGATGACATGCTGAGTATGACATGATGCACCACCTGCTAGGACTGGCGTGCACCTATCAGTGCAGGCCATATGGATACTGGCAAAGGCTGTTGTTACTCACAGTGTGCCCTGAATAGGTAAGGCTCAAAACACAAACCTATCTCCATAGGTATCAGAAGGGATAAGAATAAGATAAGGGATAAGTTGAAACAGCAAGATGCATGCAGTCTAAACTCACCCAGTATGGAGAATGTTGATATCTGCGCTGTAACAGAAAACTGAGTCAAGGCTCACAACAGCACCCTAACACTACCAGGTTACACCTCATACTGTGCTGTACAGCCTCAAAACATGGAACAAGCTACAAAAGGAGGGTGACTAGCAAGAATTGTCAAGGATAACCACACCCCATGTTGGTACCACAACAAAAAGCAGCATGGACTAGCCATGGTCAAGTAACAGTGGCTAAAACTGCCCCCCAGTTTATAGCCTGCTACAGACTACTGTCCCAACACCAGGAACTGCACCTGGCCTATGCTGGAATACATGAATATATCAAGTCCTTCAAACCACATTATATTGGGTGACTGAAAATACCCAGACATAGACTGGGAGCATTATACTAGCTCCAACAGTGTAGGACAAAAGTTCATAGAATCCATAAACCAAAAGGCCCAGGAACAACATACCACTCCCACAAGAGGGGTAAGCATACTGGATGTGATAATCAGCAACATGGGTACTGGATGGCAAGATGAGAAGTGTATTGCTCACTGGTAAAACCAGACCATAGAGTAATCACACTGGATATACAAATCCTGACCACAGTCCCTGGCCAGAAAACCACAGTGGAAAACATGTGTTAAGCAATATTTGCACTCCTCCAAACTGATGTGGAATCCATTAAAGGTCCTGTGCATGTGCAAAATATGGGCCACACCTCAGAACCTGTAATATAGCCATTCCATGAACACTGCCAGGAATGCTTGGATTATGCAATCCTAAATTAAAACAAGACACAATGCCATACACGCAGGCATCTGGCATGGTGGACACCAGCCATAACCAAACCATGCAAGAGAATGAGGAAGCTACTACATGATAGAGCAAACATAAACAATGAAGTAATCACTGATCAGTAGTATGGCAATAAAATCTGTCCACACATACAATCCACTAAGGCCAGCCACAACAAGTTGAATCTGTGAATCCTGAGGCAATGTTACACCTGCCCCAAGTACACAGACAACCCCCAACTCCACCCAAGAAATACAAATATATGTGAGAGATGCAACCATCTATCCAAACTGGAGGCTGAGCTCCCTCAACTCAGTACTCCCAAAACTAGTCAGGAGGAGAAGGTAACCACACACACCACAAACACAGTCCCACATAGACCTATCACAACTGCAAACCAAACACATAAACACAGAAAAACATTCCCGGAGGCACAAATTACAAACACAGCACAACAACAGAGGCCTCTAAAGCAGACACCCAATCAAACAACCTCCAAACATAGCACATGCAACACATAGTACACAAAGCTGGTGTGCCAAACAGTCACAGGCCAGAAGGAGAAACAACATGCCTGATACAGTTGTAATAGGTGACTCCATAGTCAGACACACTGCTGTCACGCACACCAGACTGAACAAGGGAAAGGGTACAGTAAGCTGCCTGTAGGCTGCCACAATACGCCACATAACAGAAGTATGCAGGTCACTCCAAAGCAAGTAGAAATATGATGCAGTCATAGTCCATGCTGGTGTGAATGACCTGAGATGTACCTCCTTAGACTACATGAAAAGAGACATAGATGAGCTCTCTGATTATGTAGTCCAGGCCGGTATGACACTCACCATTTGCAGCATCCTACCCTTACCAAGAATAATGCCACAGTACAAACACGGAATGATCAGTCATAGCAAGTGGCACACTTACTGGTGTCATTCCAAGGGGATCCAATGTCTGTCTGCTTGGGATGTCATGCTTGACAAGCCACGCATCTGTTCTTGGGATGGCTTGCACCTGTTACCCCTGGGCGTCTGGATATTGGATAAGGCCTCTGCCACCTCCATAGAGCCTTTTGTAGGCAAGGCTGAAAAGACTGACCCACCACCCTAGAAAACATAAGTGGAAAGAAACATAAAGGTAATGCTGACCAATGCTAGATGTGTAAACCCCAATATGCATGCTCCCAAGGCCATCCCCAGTATGGAGAACATCGATGTCTGTGCAGTGACAGAAACCTGCTGCAAGCCTCCTGACTGCACACCAGCACTACCAGGTTATACCACGTATCATGTGTCATGGCCCCAAAACCTGGAACAAAACATAAAAGGAGGGTGAGTATCCATAATCAGCACAGACACCCATACGTCCAGGTAACTGACAATGCACAAGGCATTGGAGTCCACCCATGTGCAACTAACTGTAGGCAAGACTGCTGTACAGTCTGTAGCATGCTACAGACCACACTCTCACACACAGGAACCCCACCCAGCTGTCCTGAAGACACTGGACAGTATGAATGTCCCACCAAATACCAAACAAGGTACCACAAATTACCACATAGGTGGTAAACCATTATGTATGGAAGGAGTAACCAGGGACCTAGGGACACAAGTGGACAGTAACCTGTTATGTGACACCCACATTGCCAATGTGGCTAGGAAGACTGTCTACATTTGACACCGTATCAGGAAAGGATTCACATCTACGTCAACAGAGGTCATTGTGCCCCTATACTGTTCTCTAATCACACCCATAATCTAGTACAATGCCTCATATGGGATGTACCTTACCTGACACCTGCAGCAGTTAGAAAGACCTCAAAGGTACCTCACCAAGAGGATAAAGGGTCTCATATATATGTCATATGCTGCCTGGCTGTAGACACCCCAGCTGAATGCAGTCACATACTGCCTACACAGAGGCATTGCATGCCTGTTGTAGAAGGCCATGCCCAACACAGGAGTAATGGACATGCTTCACCCCAGAAAACTCAAATCCATCGGAGCTGTGAGAGTGAGAGATGTCAACCTCAACAAATAATGAAATAGGATGTGCTGGTGGGACAGATACATAATCCAGAGCCTTCCCACACCCTGGACCAGAATCCCACTCCATGTTAGGCAGAGCCCCTCACTGACACTCTTCAACAGGAATCTTGCCAAGTGGATGGATGATTGTAGAATTACACTGGGGGTCTTCACTGTGTCATGTCCAGACAGAGGCACAGCAAAGCAAATCATAAATGGCCATAATGTTCACATAGCAAGGGGTGGCAAAAGCCACACACACTCTGGCTAGGCTAACAAATGCCCTAGGGTGGATAGCCTAGTATGAACCTATGAACCTATGAAGATACAAATTGTACAGGACACTAAGGATAATCCCAAGGCTTTCACAACTGATAGTAGGAACCATGTTGGGAATTCACAGATATGCTCTGAATCACACAAATATCACAAACACACACACATATTGCCAACATACATCCTGACAGGTGCAGTGCAAACCCCCCCTCCCCGAATGCAGAATATCTATCCCAGCAGACTGCTGGCACCCTGACATTGCAGATGCTGAGGTAACAGCCAACATCTACAAAGCAAAACACACAGCAGCAATGGTATGAGATGGTGTCCTGGGCTTAGTGCAACATGGACTCCAAGATGAATGGAATGCCAAACCACACTACTGCTCACTGTCAGCCTTACCACAGAATATGTACCCAAAGAGCAGTGTACAACAACAGTGGTCCTTCTCAACAAAGGTGTTGCCTGAATGGATACTGAAAACTACTACCCCAGAATCCTGAGAAGCTTGGTCTGCACAGCTATGGAAAGGATCAGCATGTACCACAGACATAAAGATATTGGGGACCTACTGACACCGGACCCTACCCAGTGTGGCTTTCTTAAGTGTAGATCCTGCCCCTAAACATGTTTGACTCAATTGAAACAGTCATTAAGGTCATTGATGAGGGCAATGTGGTCCACACAGCATAGCTGGACCTTGCAAAGGCTTCTATACAATACCCTACGTGTTCATTATAGATAAGCTCACCAGCTTAAATATAAACCCCTATGTCAGTAGAGGGGTTGCAAACCAGACCAAGGACAGAACAGACATGGTCAGACATGCTGCAGCCATGTCAGACTACAAACCAGATATAACTGGCATCCCACAAGGCTTGGTCCTGGGATCTCCCTCGTCTGGTATATATGTCCCATAGGTACAGGCAAACATGGAAGGACTGTGTCCGAACATGTTTGCAGAGGACTACAAACTGCTCACCACGTATGATCCACCAGCTGACACAAGCATCCCACAAAAGGGCCACATAGAAACAGACAACTGGTGCCATAGCCATGTCAGCAAGCTAATTGCAGAAACGTGTATAGTCAACCCCCGTGGATATACAGTAAGTGCCCACCAATTACCACATAGGTGTTAACCCATTATGTAGTTAACATGTAATAAGAGACCTGGGGACACAAGGTGATAGATATCCTGCATTGGACAAACATGTGCTGTAGTGTTTACAGAAACATACCATATACCCACCTAATCATGAAGGTTGTCAGATCTAGATAAGGGGAGGTCATTGTGGCTCTGCAGTCATCCGTCATCAGCGGTACAATTGACTACAGTAGCCCCTGTGGGATGTACCTCAGCAGACATCTCCATCAACTGTAAAGTCCCCAACAGTACCTCACCAGGAGTATCAAAGGGCTTGCACAGATGCCATCTGTTGCCTGTGTTGCTGGTATCAATAAACATGCTGCACCTTGTACAATCTGAATGGCAGTGAGCTATGCACATGAGAGACCTGAACCCCAGCACTGACTTACATAGGACAAGCTGTACTGCATGATCCATAACACAGAAGCCACCCCCACCCATGAGTGAACCCCCAGTACAGGCTACCCATAGAGTCACTTATCAATCTTCCTCAATAGGAATCTTGATGAGTGGATGGGAGATGGTAGCTTTATCCTGGGTATCACTGTCATGTCACAGGTAGACAGAGGCACAGTATACTAACCATGACATATGTCATGGCAAACTCCACTTACAATGTGTGTTGAAGGACAAACACACTCTCCAACTAGCATTAGACATGGACTAGGGCACATTGCTAGTGTTTGCAAATGTACACCTATGTTGTGGAATACACTACCAATGTTGGACAAGCCTGGTTTAAGTAGTTCATATCTGAACAGAATGCAACATGGTCAGATGTACACAACTGGCCCCTAACCAGGCTGTTGTGCTCACTATCGAAATGTAAAGCAGTGATAGCACTAAAGCCCAGGATACTGTCCACCACAGTCAAAGTACTACCAGTACACTATACAGTACTACAGTGTTAGGTCAGTGTGAAAGGATGTTGACAACTGTATGCAAAGTATCCCATGCAAACACTGCAGACACAGTATAATCCTGTTGTGTTCACACACAAAGCAGTTGTACAGTAACTACACAACATGACACACAACACACAACCATAAACGGGTGATATTTGTTGAAGTTCACACTCATCCACAAATGTGGTGGGCTGCAGAGTCCAACATATGGAATGCTCACACTGGGCATGCTCACACACTTTGATAAATGAGACATATGTCAGACAACATGCCATGGGAAGGCTGAACTGGGCATGCTCACACACTTAGGCCAAATCTCAGTTTAGCAGTTGGACACACATATCTGGTATTTTTATGTGTTATTCCAGGAACCAACCACATTACAGCAGTCTGCCCAGTGCACACAGTTAAATGACTACAGAGACATACGTGATATAGTGGATCCCTCCCATATGCAAACATCTTCCACAGATGCACAAGTTGTTCATACAAACAGGGAATGCTATGGCAATAAAGATGTGCAAACAGTCTACCAGCAACAAATAATGTGCATTTGACAATTAAACATATGGGTGTAGAGGTCAACACTAGGCTGTTTGCCCTAGGGAATGACAGCTAAGCCAGAGTGTGCTTGGTGTCTGCCGCCCCACAGGATGCACATTCCCCTTTCTAAACACCGATGATGTCAGCACCCTATAAGTACAGCAGGAGAAACGAAACTTCCCAGTAATGCGAATAGCGTGCTCCGCTAATGCGTCCATCACAAGTGTTATAACATTGTTAGGTAGGGGTTTGAATCTTGCAAATGCTCCGTGAGTGAGGGGGTTGGTGTGTGTGTAAGTCTGTGGGAGAGAAATGTCCCTTTTGGCAACTAGGAAAACATACTACAGGATGCACATTCCCCTTTCTAAACACCGATGATGTCAGCACTCTATAAGTATAGCAGGAGAAGAGAAACCTCCCAGTAACGCGAATAGCACGCTCCGCTAATGCGTCTGTCATAACATAGTTAGGTAGGGGTTTGAATCCTGCACAATGCTCAGTGTGTGTGAGTGGGGTTGGTGTGTGTGTAAGTCTGTGGGAGAGAAATGTCCCTTTTGGCAACTGGGAAAACACACTACAGGATGCACATTCCCCTTTCTAAACACTGATGATGTCAGCACCCTATAAGTAGAGCAAGAGAAGGGAAATCTCCCAGTAATGCGAATTGCGCACTCTGTTAATGTGTCTGTCTCGAGTGTCATAACATAGTCAGATAGGGGGTTGAATCCTGCAAATGGCAAGTGTGTGTTTTTGGCTGAGGGGGGTTAGTGTGTGTGAGGACAATGTCCCTTTTGGCAACTAGGTGAACAGACTACAGGATGCACATTTCCCTTTCTAAACACTGATGATGTCAGCACCTTATAAGTACAGCAAGAGAAGGAAAACCTCCCAGTAATGCGAATAGCACGCTCTGCTAATGCATCCATCTCAAGTGTCATAATATAGTTAGATAGGGGTTTGAATCCTGCAAATGGCTAGTGTTTGTCTGAGGGGGGTTAGTGTGTGTGAGGGGAAATGTCCCTTTTGGCAACTAGGAGAACAGACTACAGGATGCACATTTCCTTTTCTAAACACTGATGATGTCAGCACCATATAAGTACAGCAAGAGAAGGGAAACCTCCCAGTAATGCAAATAGCACACTCTGCTAATGTGTCCATCTCGAGTGTCATAACATAGTCAGATAGGGGTTTGAATCCAGCAATTAACTAGTGTGTGTTTTTGGCTGAGGGGGGTTAGTGTGTGTGAGGACAATGTCCCTTTTGGCAACTAGGTGAACAGACTACAGGATGCACATTCCCCTTTCTAAACACTGTTCAGCTAAAGGCCATGGCTCTGGCACAAGTTGTCTGTTTCTATGATGCCCCTTTGGAAGATGCTTGTGTCGGCTGGAGAGTCGATTATGGTGGCCAGGTCACAGTCATCTGCATATTTGGTCAGCCACAGTCCGTCCGTGTTGGCCTGTACCTCCAATAAATATATACCAAACAAGAGAGGTCCCAGGACTGAGCCTTGTGGGACACAACTCATAACTGGTTTGGAGTCTGGCATGGCTCCAGCAATTCTAACCATGTGGGTTCTGTCCTTGAGCCACTGTGCAATCCATCTAGTGACATAGGGGCTTATATTTAAGCTGGTGAGCTTCTCTAGAATGCCCAAGTGGGGTATTGTTGTGAAGGCTTTTGCAAGGTCCAGGTAGGCTGTGTGAACCACCTTCCCCTCGTCAATGGCCTTGGTGACTGTTTCAAAGAAATCAACCAGGTTAAACCTGGTAGTGCTGGTGTGCTCTCAGTAGCCCTGAACCAGGCATCTGTTACTGCACAGATATCGATGTTCTCCATGCCAAGGAGTGTTTTGGGTGCATGCATCTGGAGGTTTAGACTTCTGGCGTTGGGTAGCATTACTCTTAGTTTCTTATCCCTTGTGATACCTATGAAGGTGGGTTTGTCATTTGAGCCTTGCCTAACATAGGCACTATGGGGGTAGCAAGAGCCTTTGCCAATATCTCAAAGCCCAGGGGTGACAGGTGCAGGCCATCCATAGCGAAGCAGGTAGTTCAACAGAAGATGAATATGTGAAGGTGTAGTGCCTGTGATTAGTTAGCAGTAGCATATATGACTGCTCACGTGGACACATGCCAGGTAAGTCATATGCACTGTGTCACAGGCAATGTATATGTGAACAGGACAAACAGTGATATCCTGTCAAGTGGGACATGGACATACATATAGTAAGCTATGCAGATGGCACTAGGAGTCCACAGAAGCTCTATAACTATGCATTGCAGGTGTGATCAGTATTCCAGGGTAATTGCAAGCAAACATGCATGCAAACAAAGCTACAGTAAACAGGGCTGCATGTAGTCCATTGTACAACAAACAAGCTGTACCAGTTCCAGTAGGTAACACTGCAAATATGCAGGCACTATGCACATGTACATGGAAATACACGGGTCAGATGGCTAGGGTCCAGTCTCAGTGCACACAAGTGTACAGACCATGTACTGTCAGGATGTACAATAACTGGATGGAAACCCATGTGCTCATACCTGCAGTAATACACATGTCAAATAACAGACACTGAGCCTTCACTCAGTGGTTCCATACTTAGTAGGATGTATGCTACCTGGCCTGCCACCACAGTATCCCTGACATATATGGGGACTCTCCCTCCTGTGACAGTTAGTTATGTGTGTTGGGGCTGTCTAGCATGGTATGAGATGTGAGCATGCAGTGCTAGGGTGCTCCTGTGTGTCCTGTACCAGTTGTGTAGTACTGCACACATATCAACATCCTCAAACATCTGCATTGCAGAGTCCAGTGTGGGCAACATGCTACTTGCAATTTACATGTCCATCATTGTGTATTACTACATTCATTACCCTATCCTCTGTGCTACCTATGTATGTAGCCTTCTGTTGACATCATTACCACCAGTATGCCAACATGTGCAGATGATACACTATGGTACTTACCATGGGTGTAGACAACAGGACATGACAATCACACACTTACTGCATCAGGCATGCTGTGATATACCCACAATTAATTCAGCACACAGTACTGTTAACAACATGATACTATTACTACACATCTATGTGGTCACCCTGTGCATCAGCAACATGTTAACCTGTACCTGCACAGTTGCTACAGATTGCAGGAGGTGGCACAGTTTCATCATATGCACAGGGTGTGAACTTGGTAAGCCTGAGTCAGCCACCGATACCACCAATTGACATGTATGTGTATGTGTGTTGGTGAGGGACAGCAGTAGAAGGTGGGGCAATGTTGATGCAGTCTGTGCATGTATGCGGTAGCCCTAGGTGTTGTCAATTCGCATGTGTGTATGGATGCACACAGTTCCACCTCATGGCTGCCATATACTGGTGTTTGTGGACAGCCACAGACTGTACCTGACAGGTCATACAGATCAGTGTCTCTGGCCACGGACATGGTACCTGTGCCTTGCAGGGGTGCTACGGACCGTATCCAGTACCAACCCAGACTGGGTACTGTCATCAGAAGCAGGTGTTCGTTGACTGGACACAGATCCCTGTCGGGCCCGGCCAGAGCCACGTGCACGTGGTCTCCTGGAGCAGTCTGATGACAGCACAGACCCAGCATTGCTGGGGCTGCTGCTGGCACTACGGGGGCGGCCGCAGCCCTGTTGTCATCCGCGATGACTGCCAGCTGCTGCTGTTGCTGGCATATGGCCACGTCGATGCCTCAACCGCCCACCATCACCCTGGCTCATGGACATGTAATTGTGGAACCGGTCTAATATGTCCCCACAACGTCTGTCTATGACATTGGTGAAATCACGGATGGCAGTCGCAATGTCATGCATACTGTCAGTCATGGCTGTGCGACATGCTGTCAGCTCCCTCAGACCCTGTCTGGTGTACCGTTCCATATGTGACTGTGCCTGCATGTCAGCCCGAAACATAGCTGAGGTTGTAAGACTTCTGTGGGCACATCTGACAGGGGCAGTACGCCCATGGATGCTCCCATGAGAACCCCTGGACATCTGTCTGTGTGGTACCATCTCTGGGCAATGCCCATGGCTGCTGTGTGGGGAGGCATGTGCCACAGATACCACATTACCCTGGTCAATGCCCACTGTATGCTGTCCATCACCTAGGGACATTGATGACAAAGGGTGTATTGGCAGGATAACTGTGTGCATTGATGGGGTCGACAGCTGTGTACTGTCAATTGGCTGACCAATGGCGGACCCTGGCATACTTTCCTGTGCCATTACACAGATGTCATCATTATCAGTACCCACGGCACCGGATTCAGGTTCCCTGCTACATGACACCAGAGCAGCAACAGAACCTGTGGGAGGGAAACAGGAAACACAGTTTACAATGTCTACACATTACCAGTGATGCACACATGCACACATGCACACATGCACAGGTGCACACATGCACACATGCACAGGTGCACACATGCACACATGCACAGGTGCACACATGCACACATGCACACATGCACAGGTGCACACATGCACAGGTGCACACATGCACACATGCACAGGTGCACACATGCACACATGCACAGGTGCACACATGCACACGTGCACACATGCACAGGTGCACACATGCACACGTGCACACATGCACACATGCACACATGCACACAGTTTCACACAATTGTACAGTACTCAGTATGCATGATATTAACACACAGACACAGACACACCTACATGCATACAAAGAGCACTACTAAGTGAGCCAAATAGTACTATTACTATCAACACTATTACAGGAATTGTTAATACACACTCACCAGCATGGATAGGCTGCGTTGCTGTTATACCAGAGGGTCCTGCAGACGTGAAGAAACTAATGTCAGTGGGCACAACTGTGCCATTGTTACTGAGTATGATACAGGTCAGTAGTACAACAGTCGCCTTTCACAGGTCAGCTGCTAATATTGAGGATATCACACTTGCACATTAAATACTATGGTGACAGCTACAAACCAAGGACACACCTCACACATGCATTAACTGCCAGTGTACACAACAGTCAACTATACATATCGCATATTACCTGCATGTTCACTGTCTTGCTGCAGCGTGGCTCCAGCCTCCATCATAATGCATGTCTGCTGCTGTTGTTGTTGCTGGTGGACTGGAGCCACTACACTCATGAGTAGTCCCTCCAGTCTGGTGAGTGGGGGATGTGTAGCCACCCCACCACCTGTGACGACCTGTTGCCTGTGGATATCCGACGCATGCTGATGGACATGTCTGATTAAATCACTGCAGTGATGTCGTACCTGCTCATATGTCCTATTATGCATGCCTATGTCATTTACCCGACGGACAAGGTCTTGCCACAGTGCAGCCCTCTCCTGCTGATTCTGGCTGGTGCAGGAAAAGAGTATTGCATAATCCCGCACCAGACTCTGGTATATCTCCTCATCCTCAGCTGTGGAGTAGGTGGGATTCCGCGGGTGGGCCATGTACCTGAGAAAGAAAATAACCTGGCATCAGCAATATATGTCAGCAGAATTTGGCACACATACTACACATGCTACCCGACTGTTATGATACAACATATCTCACATATGTAGCATCTGTCTGTCTATTGGTGGATACACATGTAGATGGCCAGGTATCAGTGCTCAGCCAGCAACTGTGCAACAGTACCTGGCACACTCCATACGACATACTACCAAACCCCAGCAGTCAGAACACTGATTCAGGTCAAGAGCACCTCCTCACTCTGGGGGTTTGTATCTAGGTACTGTATTGCCTACATCATCAACTACTGTGAGCTGACCACACACTGATTGCCCTGGATATACATATCCCACCTCCACCACCAGCACAAACGACTATAGTGAATAACATTACAGATACAAACTTTACACTTTGTAACAGTGACATGGTATCCTTTCCCAGCCCACTGGGCCAGTAGCAGATACAACCCACAATGCTGACCCCTACACAATTGCTTTCTACAGACATCTCCGAGAATGCATGGATCATGCAATCCCATATATGACCAAGACACTCTCCACAAAGGGACAGCATCCTGTCTGGTGGACCCCAGCCATAGACAGATTGTATTACAGAAGATGGAAGCTACTGCAAGACAGAGCATAATTCCATAAAGGGAGGGCATGTCTGAGCAGCAATAGTAAGGATCTATTTTCCATCATATAAACATCCATGGGCAACTTTGAGAGGGAAATCAAGAGGGACACTACAGATAACCAGAAGGCCTTCTTCAGTTATGTTAGCAACCTGGTCAGGAACCATCCCCTATGCCCATAGTTAGTACACAACAACACATATTTCACTGACACCACAGATATTGACAACATTGTGGCAGACAGGTTCAGTGCAGGTGTCACCCCGCCCTCTCCCCCAAAATAAGACATAGTTATCCCAGCTGACTGTAACCTCCCTGTCATCACAGATGTCCAGGTGAGAGCCACCCTCAGGACAGCAGAATACACAACATGAATGGGACTTGATGGTATCCCCAGTTGCATGCTACATAAACTCTGACAGGAGCTAAACACACATATAGAAGTGTTATGTAACACTATCCTGACTACAGGATATGTACCTGTACACTGGGGCACAGCAGCAGTGGCTCCACTCCATGAAGGAGGCACCTCAACATACCAATACAATACAACACAATACATTACATTACAATACAATACTATACAATATGCTATTGCCCCTGGGACTACAGCAGCGTACTGGTCTGCTACCCTGACCATTGTGACACATGTGGTGTGATGGTACCTGCTGCTGTCACACAGTTACACAGGGTGACTCATATGGCATATTACCTATCTGACTAACATTCAGCAGGGGTATGTGTGACATGTACTCATGGGGAGTCTTGCTTCTTAACACTGTGTGGTTTATTGCAGGGTATGTCTTATCTGTGGGTAGGAACTCTTACCTCCACATGTGCACTCTATTGCAGTGGCACGGACGACACACAGCAGACATTTAGGTTCTGGATGGTGGGAGGTGTTACTATGGTTGTTGGACATCTATCATGGGTGTGACTTACATATGTAAATCCGGGAGTGGTAACCTCTATGTGGGTAGTATATGTGTACTCTGTGGTGTTGTCAGTCACTGTGCATTGGTAATGTGTTTGAGTGCATTGTCACGGTTGTACATGTCACTGTGTCCTTCTCCATATCTGTAGCTGTCATGTGAGGTCCATAACATGGCATCCATTATGTGGTGTGGAGGGGTACACCGACCTACATGTCCATAGCTGACACACCATGTCCGCTGACACATACCATGTGCAGGTATTCCAGGGATAGTGTGCCACTGTGAATATCATTGGGGCCACTATTGTACACATGTATGACCCTGTTCACCCCTGACAAATGCAGTGGTGGGCAGCCAATCACATATCTGGTGGTTACTGGTATAGGTGATCTGGAATGTGGTATGGTACTCCGGTTTTTACACTGGTGTTCACTCCATGCCTTTGTCACCAGGCACCTGTTGCAGTACATCTGTACACATGTGCCTCACTCAGAATTTATATACATCTCTCTCTCTCTCTCTATATATATATATATATATATATATATATATATATATATATATATATATATATATATATATATATATATATATCCATATACACATATATATATACTGATGTACATATATTGCTATAGATGTGGAGGGGGACACAGAGGGGTGTGAGTGACAGAGGGGGTGAGACAGGCTGTGTTGCAGGTCATCATATACAGTCATACCTGTAGATAGTCAGATCAGTCTGTCTATGTATATGTATCTACATATATCTATATCTGTATGTGTGCATTACATAGATATGTTTGTACAATATTCTATCTACATCTGTCTATGTATTCCTACATCTCTCTCTCTATGTATGTATACATATATGCATATCATATATATATATATATATATATATATATATATATATATATATATATATATATAGATATATATAGATATATATATATATATATATATATATATATATATATATATATGTACACACACATACATATGTTGACATACATACGTATCCATATGTTAGACAGGTATATCAACATATTTGTCTACCATACTGTATACACACACTAACATACTGCTAAACATACATAACTGTGAAACCTACTTTGTACATGGCACTACAACCTACAATCAACCAACATTGATATGTGCACATAGATGCTCTCACATACAAATGTATGTACAGCCTTCACTGATAGTTGCTGTATGTCCCCTGCCCTTTACACATCTTCATATACATATGGATACAGACCAATGACACATATGGAGGGTTCACAGTATGTAGTCCTTTATAGTATTACTTTACATTACCTGTGTTTGTCACAGCTGCTTGTGTTGCCGTCTGGTTCTCTGTCCTGCTGCTCCACTTCACAGTTGTCAGCTTTCAGGTAGCTGTTGCTGAACAATTTGTTTGTGTCTGCTTAATTGCAATTTTCTCTGTCTCTGTCTCTCTCTCTCTCTCTGTCTGTCTGTCTCTCACGTCCTTCTCAGGGTGCAATGAAAGTATTGCATGTGTGGACTGGGAGTACAGCATACTTTGGTAGGTATCTGCATATGCCCATGTGATGGCCTCTGCACCAATTGTTAGCCAGCATTTGCTAATTGCATGCAGCCAGTTGTGTACTGATTGCAGTTCTCACTGTGATTTCAGAACAGTGCTATAAAAGGTATGTGAGATAGGCGTAGCCCTTTCAGATTTTAAGGGCAGGGACCATGCTGTTATGCTGTGGACAATGTTCTGTGAGTGTAAAGGTTGGTATCTCTCTCATATTTCCAGGTGTGTTGTAGATTAACATTCCTCCATTCATTTCTCCAGTTTCCTGTACTAACTGTGTATGTACACTGACACCTACAACTACTACTACTGTTAATGTGTGTGTGTGTGCTTTCCTTTCACTTTTGCTTGCACTTTGTTGCTAAGGCTTCAATAGTTGCCCTTTACAGTCACTACTTGTATGCCTGCTAGGTGTCTTGACTGTAGTGTGCTGCTGTAGCTTTCCTATTTTCCATGTACAGTCACACCTTGGAATGCTTGCTATATCTGCTAGGGTGTTACAGCATGCAGTGTGGTCTGGCCATGGTGTGGGACTTGACATCTATTAGGGTATTTGAGTATGCTGCTGAGCAGGCCCCAGAGACTTTCAGGTTCATCTGTTATGTGCCTCATGGAATGGTACATATCAGTGGGGTACATCCATTAAAATGTCTGGTATGCTGCAGTTGTGACTGTGGGTTAGCATGAGCATATGTATTACTACACTTTTTCTGCCATGCAAGTGATGAATACTTTCAGGACTCCATAGTTACCATTCCATGTGTTACACCTTTCTGCCTACTGTTTGTACATTTCACATGGGGTCTGTGGGGCATCCCTGTAAGTCATTCACTGTTGCTATGTCTAGGCTCTTAACTATTCAAATATGGTGGTGTCAGACCCATCATGTGTACAGATATTTGCAGGTTGTCCACATCTCTGCCTTATATTTTGGTCAATATCTCATGCACACCTTTTTCTGGCAAGTCACTCTGGGCTCAAGTCAGAATATGGTGACAAACATTCAAGTTTCAGACTGCATACCCTTCCAAACATCCCACAAAGTGCAGACCCTGTTACTCTCTGAACTGTCTGCGTTTGTTGTAACATTATTTGTAATGTGTCCCTGGTTTTGGGCCTTTGCTCCACATATTTTATTACTTGGTCCAGATGTGTTCCTGTAAGAGGTTGTGGGGTATGGCAGTGCTTATCCTGCTGTGAGTATGTGTGTGGCTTGCAAGATGCTATAGTGACATTATTACCTACTAGCTTCCAACTAGCATGGCTGTTTCTGTTCACACACTACTATTATGGAAATCCACTAGTTTTGATAGTAATTCTAAATGGCATGCTTTGTGTACTACACATCTATATTCCCTTTACATTCATTCCTACTATTACATGATATGTTTATTTTAGCACAATGTTCTTGTATAAGAGTCATGGCTTAGTGGTAAGTCATGCAGACTACTGTTTCCAAGGTCCTGGGTTCGGGACTCACAGTGGGATTTTATTTTGCTTTTGAGCTGAGTACAGGACCTGTCAATCAAAGTGACTAAGGCACTTTTAAGCAGTTGTAACCGGGTTAGCGCTGGTTTGCGCGGAGCTCACGCATGCGCACTGGTGGTTAGCTCCACGCATACCCGCTTACAACTGCTTAAACGTGGTTACTCTTGCGCACACCCACGCTATTTTCTTTGAAAGAAAAGAAAATGAGGAGACAGGAAAGTGGTGAAAAAGGGGTCACAAAGAGGGTAAGACAGTAGGAAAACAAGCTTGGGATGTGCAGGAGGGATGTAGGTAAGGCCCATAGCTGCCCATTTCTTCATCAGCAACAGCTGTGCATATGTATGTAATTTGGTGTGACATTTAAAACCTTCCACCCCTGAGAGAGGTGTCAGGACAACAATAATACTTGTTGTACAGCCAATTGTAATTGATAGGTTCCATGTCCAGTAGACATGTGTGCAGAATGGGCAGCTATGTATGGGGCGTAATTTTTTTGTGGGTACAGAGTGTCCTTTTTTTTTTTCAGGTAAGAGTGGTATGTCAGGTGAAGGAAGTCGGTACAGCTGGGGAGGTAGGTTGGGTAGGTAAACAGACAAAACAAGCAAGACGCATACAGGGGTGGTGTATGACATGTGTGGGGGGGTTACGCAATTGACGGGGACGGAGGTTTGGATATCCAGAGCCCATGAGCCCACAGATGCAAACAGTGGAACTAATATCCCCACCCATAGGCAGTTGCCACTGTTCCTTCACTGCCCAGGACGGGGCTGTACTGGGGGCTGTGTAGGCAGGGCAACAGGCATGCCTGTTAGTTGCGCAACCCGTGCCTCGAGCTGGTGTAGGGGCTCGAGAACAGAGTCCCGAATCTCCCTATGCACCACAGTCCGGACGCTACGGAGGGTGAGTGGTGGTTCTCCTCCGGCCACACTTGCAGAGGGGGGGCGAGCCCCATCCCCTGCAGCGCTTCCACCCGCAGGTGGCACAGGGCCACCGGAGGAGGGTCCGGACTCAGCACTAGTGCCAGGTGCACTCGCCAGCTGAGGTGGGAGAGGTGGGTCTGCTGGAACCCGCCTTCCCTGTCGTCCTATGTTTTGCATTATGTCATGACAGTTTGGGTTAGTGACATATAATACCATTCACAATTAGTTGTAACAGCATGCATTAGTATTCCCATTAACCAAACACCCAGATATTCACACCATTGAACAGTGTGCATAACACATGCATAATTTGAACAGAAATACACAGTCCAACAACATGCAGGGTTAATTGATGGCAACAGGCCATCAGGTGTGGATGTATGAACAGGGCAGATGCATCAACAGACATGCAAATATATATGACCCAACAGGACAAATGTCCAGGGGTGTTAATTGTGATTGCACATACCATTTTCACGTGGAATGGGTTATATGTGGTTATAGGATGGGGTGAAGAAAGTAATATTAACACCTTCGAATAACAATACATATGCTGTACATTTCTAATAGCTACAGTTATATACACACTACTGTTCTAACTACAGTTTCCTATATGATAACTATTTCAACTTGGTGATAGGACTGTTACTGCAACATCAATATACATTTTATGGTTCTTCATACACATTCATATCTAGCTTTGTTCAGCTACATCATCCTGCTACATTTGCTTTATATAGCTGTAGACAAGTGTGGATGTTTGGTATATCAGACAAACATCCTATCTGCATATTGCAGACTGAGAGCAACATATCCAGATTTTGGGATACACATTCCAGATGCAGCAACACTTTGAACAGATTTTGCTGTTTGGTTTTGAATCTCACATGCATTTCATTCTGTCTTGACTGCAGTATACTTTATTCAGGGGTTATTACTACTGTATTGCTGGATTCATGACACTTTCTCACACTCTCTCGCTTGCTTTCATTTTACTATTCAGGATGGTGCTTCTAGGCTTTATTGACATGTTTTACCAGTAGTTATTACAATCCTTTCCAGCAGTCTCACTTCTGTCATGTTTCAGTATTTCCACAGGGATATATTTCACACATGTGATTTCATCATCTTCTGCAGCTATACTTTTCAGCCTGTTGCAGGTTGTGTACTATTTTCTTACAGGCAGGGCATTTTTATTTCAGAATATATGTCGGACAGTTTCATGTTTAGGTTAAACTTACAGGCTGAAACACACTTTTGTAATCAAGCAATACTTGCATACACTTTCACACTGTTACTTGCAGATTTTATTCCTTACTGATGACACTGCACTCTTTTGCTGACTGTCATACTTTTATATTTCTTTACAGTTACTGGTAGTGGATTACTGACCTGCTTGGTGGCGCAACCACACCAGCCTATCGCCATAGGCTCTGCGGTTCACAGAATGGACACCTGCAGCTGTAATATAAATGAAGTAATATTGGAATACACATCTCCATAATATCAGCTAGTTTAATTTCTTACATACATAATTAAATGTTACTTACTCAATAGTGGGTGTTTGCTGGGCCTCCTGGATCCAAAGGTTCAGTTGGTCCTGCTTGCATCTCTTCAGGTTCGCATAGTGGTGATGGACCTGCTCACCAGTCCTTGGAATCCCTGTGGCACTGGTGAGATCATGAGCCAACCGGTCCCACGCCTCAGCCCTGTATGCTCCCCAGAGGACCTGGCCCTGCATGAGTTGGGCCTCATGATTATGGACTAGGAGCCAGACCATGTACCTGGACTCCTCAACACCCTACCTCTGTGCTCGAAAGTGACTACCCTCTCCTATTCCTGTCGTTCTGCCTGCAGGTCAGTTCTACAATAGTTTATGCTGTGTATTCCCGCCTATGGGGCTTATATAGTCCGTTTTTCCTGCACATATCTGTGATTGGCCATTTTGGAATTGTATCAACTTCAGTAAACCTGCATTGTCATTCTCTAGTTTGTATTCATTCCTATATATTAGCTATTATTACATTTAAAGGTACTGCTGTCATGGCTTAGTGGTTCTGTACCTTGACTATGGTGTATAGTATCCTGGGTTTGAACCTGGCCACTGCTTTTTATTTTTCATGACTGTCTAGACATGCTGAGGGGTGTGTCTGTGTAAAGGCAGTTTTGATACGGCTTGCTCAACGTTGCCCGTCGGTTAGCTTGTTTGCGCGGTGCGCAGCTCCGCGCAAACGGGGTATGCTGCTTTAAGCGTGATTTGACTATCGGCACACATATTATGCTCAGCTCAGTTAGGGGCACATAGATTTAGCGTGTTAGACCACTGCTCAGCTACGGGCACTCATTTTGCGCCAGTTAAACCACTGCTCATCTACGGGCACATGCACTCACTCTTTTAAACTGTAGCTCAGCTATGAGCACATCTGGCATTTTTTCTTCCTTTGTTACCTCACATGTCTTCAATATAAATGGGCTATTTCATTACATTTTACATAAATTGAGGTTTTATGTGTACATATTTGTCAGGGACTTGTTTCCTGCTTAGTTTGAAAAAAAAAAAATTGGTGTTGTGGGGGCTCAAACCATGAATGCCTGCTCTTCAGCCAACATCTCTACCGCTACGCTGTTGCTTATTGGCTTATTTTGCATATTTAGTTCTTATATGCTTTCCCACTGACTGCTAACTGTAGCTGCGCTACGGGCACGCCCGCACAAACGAGCGCACTCACGGTTAAACATCTTTACAATTTAAAAAAAATATATAACATGTTCATTTATATATATTTTATGTTCATAGTCTGTGGGGGCATGTGTTGTTTTGTGTTTATTCACATTTCCGTGGACTCTGTTGTGGGTGTTTACTTTGGGCACTTTTACACTTCTGGGGGCGTGTCCGCTTGCAGGGCTCAGCCTACGGACACGCCCCCTACTGTCTTACACGGACTGTGTTAGACTTAGGTGTGATTCAGCATGCTCTCATACATATGCAAAGCATGCTAACATCACTCCGTTTAACTGCAACCTCCATGTAAGAGTTATAACTCTTACACGGAGGCTTCGTGAATCCTGGGGATCATCTTTTTCTCCTATAATGACTCAATTATTTTCTTTTTTCTTCCTTCACACTTCTCATATCTAACAAACATATAAGCTCCATGCCTATTTATATCCATTATTCAGTGACAATCACACCTCTAATATCATTTCAAATGCTATTTTACATCTAGTGCTAATATTTGTAAATCACCCCTTTCTTTTCTGCATCTTTATCATTTCTGATTTTTAAATTCTTCTTTCCCTTTTTCATACTCTCTCTCCAACTGATTTTTCATCATGTTCCTGTTCTTTTCCTGTCTCAAATTCTCCCAATTTCCCTTCTTCATTTCCAAGTACTGCACATCAGTTTGATCATGCACTGTAATACTTTTCTCTTTGCAAAACATTTATTTTCTCATTTACATCATGCTTTTTCATATTAGTTATATTTTCTTTTGATGTCTCACACATAACACTGTCTCCACCAATATATTCAGTTATATCATCGTCAGATTGTCTTTCTTCAGAAATATTCTCTTCTTCTTCTAAACTTCCTTTTTCTAGTATAAGACATTAAAACCAAAAAGTTCCATATTCATTGCATTTTCTGCACTTAAGCCTACAATTTTTGTGTGGTGTGTACTTTTTACCTTACAATGACCACATCTTTACACCAGATGTCTCTGATCCCCACAAAATGATAAAAAAAATCTTTCAGTTGACCCAAATACCTCACTGTTCTATGTTTTCCTTCACGATTCCAATATTTGAAATATGTTTTTTCCCTCAAGCACATACAGTGTCTCTCATACTTCACACCTCCCTGTCCAAACATTTTGTTTACCATACATTTTTAATCTCATGTACCATATTATAAACTGACAGAAAAAGTCTTTAATTCAATATATGAAATTCTAATTGCACATTTATTTCCTTCCCCAGCTGCAGTTCCAACTTCTGAAAATATGCACAGTCCATAATGCCAATGATCTCTTTTTTGTACTTTTTCCTTATTTTTTTTCAGGTAAAGTAAAACTTTCAAAAGTAACCTTATCAAAGTGTTCTGTTCCTAGGTGTATGAATGCTGTATGTCCTGTACTTTAAACCTCAACATTAAAATAATATGGTCCAGAACTTCATAACTGCTAACAGTGTCATTGATCTTAGTTTTGGTTCTTATAACTAGCTTTCTCTTCTAATTTTGTCTTTGCATCAGTCCTTGTTTTCTTTCAGCTTTGATCACAGCAGCTTTTCTGTCTTTATTTACCATTTCTGCAAATGAAAGTGCTTTCTTACTGCTCATAATAATCTGTAGCAGGGGGCATGCTTTTAAAACCAGCTACTCTGCTGTCTGAAAATACCCCCAAACTGCTGTCATCACTTTCCAGAAATCCAGCTGCTTTTCCTGATTCATCTGGCAGCACCTCCTCTGTTCTCCATCCTAACACGTGAGCCATCAAAGTACTCCAATCTATTTTCTCATCAATATTTCTCAGCTTGATCCATCATCATCTCCGGCAGCACAGGAATTTCATGACTCCCTTCCTCCAACTCCAGCAATAAATACAATCTATAGGAAAACAATGGGATGAATAAGAACAGCTGTAACAAGACTGAAAGTCTGGTAAACAAGTAACATTTATTCAAAGAAGAGTGGCTGGGCTTCAAAGATTTAAACAAGGCATGTTGGCAACTGGGAGTAATTTACTGATTGCGACAGTGCAGCAATAGCATACCATGTGTTGTGATATTCTGTAAGATGTAGTGTGTTATTGAAAAAGTTTATATAATCCGATTGAGCTAGTACAGAAATATTTATTTTTTGGTAACTGCTTCATGTTGTTAAATGACACAGAGAGCTGAAACCTAAGTCAGCAAATAGCAGTCATAAGACATTATTTGTTGTTGGACATAATTCCAGTCTAACACAGGAAACACAAAAAAAATACACTCAAAACAAAAATGCTTACACATATACATACACACACACACACACACACACACACACACACACACACACACACACACACACACACACACACACACACACTTCCAGATGCATGCCTACAGCCAGTTTAATATTACTGGGTCACCTGCAGTATATTTTTGGGATAAGGGAAGCCATCATAGACCCTGGAGAAAATTTACACAAACACAGAGTTGTGATACAAACTCCACAATTATCTGTATTTTGGAAGACAGTATTCTTAAAGGCTTTCTGAAGAAAAAAAGAAATAAAAAGAGCTACAAATGAAACAGAATTGCCTGTATGTATTGCCTCCTAAAGATTTGCACAAACTGGATCCAGCCAGCAAAACACAAATAATACCTAGAACTGTGGGCCAGATGAAAGAGAGAGAAAGACAAAAAACAAGATTTGTGGTACATTTTCACTTATTTAAAGCAAGGTAGGAAATTTAATGGTGACTTCATAAATACAACAAATTAAATGACTGGTAGATTATCAGTGAGTTTCTATAGATAAGTTTGCAAAGCAAACTGAAGTTTAGAACAAGTTCAGAAGCAGCATCCATTTTTCTTGGCAAGAAAATGTAGACGTTTATGCAGGGGCAGCTCATGGCACTGGTAGTTGGCTTTCTGACTTTTGTTTTGGTACAAGGATATCTTAAGCCAAAAAAACAAAGGCTAAACCCCTGGTCAAGCTTTTCAAAACAGCTCGGCATCAGCTTAACATAGGTTTACTCCACCACTCAGAAGAGCTGTTGTGGATGTCAGAATCATCAATCAAAGGGCATACCACTGGACTGTTGCATGAAGCAGTGAGGGGGGGGGGGCTCTGCCTACTGGCTCAGGCTGTCTCAGACGACTGAGACAGCCTGACTGAAATTACAGGAAAGAAGTAACTTAGTCTAGAGGCACAAGAAGGGGAGCAAATTTTTACACAAATATAGTATATGTATATATGTTATACACTGTGCCTGCTACTGTCAGCTTCATATAGGAAGGTAAATATTTCCTTTGAGTGCATTTTTGTGCATGTTTGCCTATTTGTGTATGTATGTATATGAGTGTGTATGTGAGTATATGTGTGTAAGGCAACATAAAGCTCTCAATTGTCCCTGATTTTGTCTCATATTTTGGTCTGCTTTTCTTTTGTTTTATATGTGGTCTTCTGACTAATTAGTTGGAATAGTTCCTAATGAGTAACAGACATTTTGAGCTTCAGACTTAACTTTCTTCAGTCAAAAGCATGCTATTGCAAATGTTGTTATTCTAGTAAAAGTTATAAGTGTATAAAAGCAATACCTATTGCTGATTTTGGTCCTGGAGCCTGCCCTATTATGATATCAGATTTCCCCTTGATCTTTGAGCTAAGGTGTTTAGAGACATTTTGGGAGGTTACAGTAGGTTGCAGTCTGTATTATGATGGCAGTGATGTGAGAAGATAAATTCCTATGAATCAGTTATTTATGTATTTATTAATTTATTTGATGCAAACATCTGAGGTAAGCAGTTACAGTGATACAGTGGCTGTACTTCATGATTGCATCTATGTATGTATACGGGGGAGGCATAGATGCTCTGAACTGTTCTGATTTTGCAGAATGTCCCTGCCTTTTTTGTGTTATATTTTGGTCTGTCCCAAGCAAAGTTTGTGGTTTACCAGGCAAATCAATGAGGACTGCAGTCAGTAAATAATGATGACAGACATTTAAGTTTTATACTTAATATGCTTCAAAAAATGCATGCAAATGCAAAGCCTGTTATTCTAGCAAGACTGTAAGTATACAAAGGCAATAGTTGTTCCAGACTGTGGTCCATGGTCTACTATTATTTTTTGCTTTTTCTTTGATTTTTTTAAAACACCATTATTGAATTATCACTTGTGTCGCAGGCAAACATGCACTTATATAAAAGGAAACATACCATAATAAATTGACCAAATTCTTGCCTTTCCTTAAACCTCATTCTTCCTCCAAAACATTTTTCTGCATGTATTGTTTCCACAATTTCCATTTGTTCTATGTAATTTGCTCCTACCCTTTTTGAAAGATCCCATTTCCAGTTCTTTTATCTCTGTTACAATATCAAAAATAAAGTAATATGAATTTCTAAAGGTGAAAGTGAGAATAAAAATAGAAATAAATTAACAGTCCGACCACCAAGGCAGGGTGCATAGAACCAAAAACGGACTAAACCTAGACTAAAACACATGTTTATTAAAGTCAACAGGATATGAGCTTTCACACAATGTGCTTCATCAGATCCTACAAACCATACAGACAGTAAGCTACTATTTAAAACAAAAATAACCAATCAAGAAACACAAACAATTAGTGATGTAAGGGATGAGCCTTTAGAGCTGGTTTTAAAGATATAGTGATATTCAGCCCTGGTGATCTATATGTCTGTAGGGCTGCTATCCATTTTATTTCTACTAACGCAGTTTTGTTGATGATATCCCCACCTCTAGCACCATTTCTTATAATTTCTATGACAGTGAACATGAATGAATGTCCTTCATTAAATTTAATATGCTTATATAGAGCATTAAGACAGTTTTTTTTCTCCTAATGTCCCCCAAATGTTGCAATACCCATTCTTTAAGCTTTTTGTTGGCCTTGCCTACATAAAATGCTTTGCAGCTTTTGCACCTAGCCAGATATACAAGGTTAGTAGACTTACAGTCAGCATACAAATCGAAGGTGTACCCTCTAGATGTAATAGGATGAATGGAGACATTCTTGCAAGACATAAAATTGCAAGCTTTACATGACCTACAGGAGAATGTTCCAACTCTAACAGACACCATACATTCTTTCCTGAAGGGTCTATATCAACGTTGTAAAACAAAGTGAGGAAAGCAAGCAAAAAGTAATCTATATGGATGTTGTGGGACCATGATTAGGGGAATACAGGAGAAGGGCACTTAAGAAGTTTAGGCAGAGACTAGTCTGCACCAGGGTGGCCCTTGTAGTCCTTTATCTAGGGCCCCATTACACCTAAGTCTGGCCTTGTTGATTGCAGTCTCTGGATGAAAATGAATGACCACATCTGTTGTTTGTTCACAGGTAAGGGTCACAACCTAGTAGTCCCACCCAATTCCAATTAGCCCCACACATTCAGTTGCTTCCTGTAGCCCCTTTATTTGAAGTCACTAGCCACCACTGAGTTCATGAGACTGCTTGATTTTTGTTTGACACATGCAATTTTTACTTTTTATTAAAGTTTCCCTTCTTGTAAATTAAGGGTGCCACTGTGGGAGGACATCATATTTTATCATATGTAGATGTGATGATAAGAACAAAATATTTATATCCTAGAGAGTTATTTTTAAAATGGTGGCATACTACAGGGTTATTAATTTAATAACCTTTTGTTTATAATGCAAAATAAAACAAGAAATATGGCATGCAGGAAGTTGTTAATAAAATTTTGTATATACTGAATTAAGAAAAGCAAGAAATCCAAGGTGTTTGTTTAAACCACATTTAATAATAAATTGGGTATGTAGCTATTTTCAGGGAACATGGTGATCTTTCTGTATGTAATCATTATTAGGCACAGAGCAAAAATCAGTTTCTAAGTTTTACTGAAGTGTAAATAGCAGGTGATATATTTTATGCAGTGGTAGTTTCCATACTGTAATTTAATAAGGCTGCTTCCCTTAGGTGAGTTTCTGAGGGCTAGAACAAATTGTACATGTACTGGAAACATTATATTAACAACAGTACAAAGATTATAAGAGGTTACAAGAAAAGAACTTCAGAACTCAAACTTAGAAAGACTTTTTAAAAGGATAGGAGAACTCATTTACAGAAGAGAATACAAAAAGTGATTAATATAAAAAAAGAAACACTTTATCAAAAAGCAGAGGTAAGGAGCCCTGTGCAGTCTATAACAAAGAGTCATGCAGTAATGCATGCTGTGGTGAAAATATTTAAAGAGAACTGGCCCATACTACTAAAGGGCCATGACATTTATAAACACAGTGTACAGTGGTGTATAAAAATTCTGTGCACTGTTTTAGTGGGCCACCATATTGGACTATGATTGATATCCAAGAATGGTGGGCCTTAACAGAAGTGTACAGCTCCCCTCCTTATTGAACTGCTCTAGTGCATAATTCACTCCCAATTACTGTATGTAGCCCAACAGATTCTGTTCTATGCAACACAGCACAGCGGGGATCAACTATGTATTAAGAAAGGTATGCTTTGTATAGCTTAAATCATAGTTTACCCCTAACATGCTGTGGTTTGCTGACGTACCTATCAGTGTTTGATACAAATGTTTTATTCATTAGAAGTGATAGAAAATCTAGGTTCATTGCCATGCTGTGGTAATGAGGGGATCTGGTACTGTATGAAATCCCATAGGCTGAAGCTCAGACTCAGATCTATAAAGCCAAATTCCAGTAGGTGCAGGCATACTACATGTTTCAGCCCTTTTATTGGCCTCATCACTACAGCATAAGTGGATTCTTTTATCTAAACTTTGGAAATAAAAAGCTTAAAATCAAGCCCAATGTCCATAAACATTACATTGTCTGCAAAATATCCTGAATAACATCCAAACCAAAGGGTACAAAGGTCACCCAGACAAACCGTTCAGTAAAAATTGCAAGAAACAATCAGGCTCGAGTCTTCAGTCTGTAATACTTTAAACAAACTATAGTGGAGACCCATGTGATATATGCAAATAACTGGTCCACTTCTAAATTTCAAAATCCCACAATATCGACTTTAAATATCTACAACTCATAATGTCGAGATTGTGGAATCTCGAAATTTTAAAAACAAAAATAAAAAACAAACATGACAACATCCAAAAACATGTTTTTGCAGGGCCAAGCTCCCCTGCAACCCCCACACCCCCTGCAACTTAAATATACTAACTCTGAGATTCCACTATAGTGAAGAGAATGGTAATGTTCCCGTTCTGCACTGTAAAGTGATCTACATTACCCTTCTCTTCATTGTGCAGCGATCTCAGAGTTAGTATATTTAGTCTGCAGGGGATGTGGGTGGTGCAGGGGGGCTTGTGCCTGTGCAAAAACATGTTTTTAAATGTTGTCATTTTTTTTTCTTTTGTTTTTGTAATTTCAAGATTGCAGAATCTCGACATTATGGGTTCGAGATATTGAAAGTCGAGATTGTTGGATTTCGAAATTTAGAAGTGGACCTGCAAATAATACCTTAAAGACACAGTAGTAACAATGTATGTCAAATAAATATTTGTATTTTATATATATATATATATATATATATATATATATATATATATATATGGAGAGAGAGAGAGACATAGCTATAGATATATACAGTCAAAATTAGTATAATGTGAGATAAACTTTTTTTGTCATGACAAAAAGTGTAGCATATGTTGCAAAGAGATCTCCTAACAACAGCAATTTCACAATGAATATACAAAATATTAGTCAAAATATTAGTCAGAAGATCAAGCATAGACAGTAGTGTTAAATGCAGGGCACCTGCCCTACTTCCCTTCCACACAATTCTACTTATCTCCAGTTTTACCATTATACAGAGAAAAACAAATAACTGGTTTATTACAAAAAAAACACTCTCTCATTTTTTTGCAATTTTAGAATAAAGAGCTATATTTCTCAAACATTGTGAATTTTTTTTATGATGTAAGAACTCATTGTCCATAAAAAAATATGGCTTCTATTGCAAAGTATGTGTTTGTTATATTTCTTTGCCAGGGGAAAGAAAATAAGTAAAAATATTAGGAGTCATGAACACATGAAGGACACGAAAAGTTAAAATGAAAAAAACAAATGTGCTGCTAGTCCATATTAGTGCTGCAGCTTATAGAAATTACAAAGACTTACAATTTCTTTTTTTATTAACAAGTTGCTGGTACAAGAAGGGAAGATAAATCTTCAGGTTTACAAAAGAGTTGTAAAGTTTTGAAGACTGCAGTTCCAGTGCTTAAATAAACTACTGACCTGGAAGTGAATGCTGTTTTAAATTTTTCACAGAATAATCACTTCTGATCCTGTAGGTGTATAAAAGTGGACATTTTAAGCAGTCTAGTAAAACTCCGTACAAGGCAAAGGTAAATCTGAAGGCATCATTGTGTGTGAATGCTCTGTGTTACAAACCCCCCTACATAAGTCTTCAGCCACGACCAGAAAGTCCTGCTATGTAGCACATGTCATTACTAAGGGTTTTGCATCCAGGAAGAAAGAGGTCATTGCCTCTCTCTACTCTTCCCTCATTAGGCCGATCATCGAGTACAATGCCCCATTTGGCATGTACCTCACTAGACACCTGCAACAACTGGAGAGGCCGCAAAAGTACCTCACAAAGAGGATCCTAGGCCTTAAACACTTGTCCTATATGAACAGACTAAAAAAACTCCCAACTATTCTCTGTCTCATATTGCCTACTTAGAGGTGATCTCTGCTTGACTTACAAAGCTATGTCTTTCCCAGCTCTGTTAGAAATGTTACATCTAAAAAATCCCAATCCCTCCACACCACATGCGCCAAAGACTTCAATCTCATTACCACAATCAACAGAACATACTGGAGGGACAGGCTCATAACCCAGAGGCTGCCCATGCTATGGAATAGACTTCCCATACATGTCAAGCAGAGCACCTCGCTGACCCTCTTCAAGAGAAATCTTGATGAGTGGATGGGAAATAGAAAATTCACCCCGGTGATAACTCCAGTGGCTCTACTCGACAGTGGCACTGGGAACTAAGGTTGGGTGGCACGATGCCAGGGTAATCCTATGGCTAGGCTTGTAAAGGCCCCAGGGCCATCAGCCTAGTGCACACATACAAACCTATGAACCTATGAATGGATCTGTCTTTCTCCAAAGCCTGACATATTAAATCTGATCATAGCTTCCACAAACATTTGCTGGAACCTCAAAAAGATTTCTAACTTTGTTAACCAGCTTCCAGTCTACAGGAAAATTGTTGAAATTCAGTTTGGACTCACTGTATGTCTGCTAGGGGTAAGCATCATGAAAATGTGATCCTAACTGGTCCTCTATCTTTGGTGCAAATGCCACTATCAGCAACTAGGTATAAAGAACTCCTTGGGCATCAATACTAATGGATTCTAAGAAGATACATCTTATTAGTGCCAATATGTACTCATAGTACACTGTGATTGGTTCAAGGCATTCCACAGAGAAAACAGTATTTGTGCATAGATTGCGGAGATGGTTTTAAAACTGTACATAAACAGTGACTCTGTCAGTAGCTTGAAAATAAGCCATAATAAATGGTATCTTATATATTCTGTTTGAGCAGTTCTCTTAATTTTTAATGCCTTTTATTATTTTACTGCATGTAAAGTACCACATCCACTCTGAGTATTTCAAACAACCCTGTCAGGCTTCATCTTGATTATCATCCATTAAGGAGTTACTTCTGGGGTCATCACAAAGTGATAAAATGATATAGATTGACTACACATGGAAACTTACTTTTGCTGCCTTTCTGAGGTAATAAAACTAATGTTGTCTTTTGACTTTTCCCGGTTAGGGGTCGCCACAGTGGCACTCCGGTCCGCTAATGATTGGCAGTAAATTTTCACGGTACTGAGTTGCCAGCTTGATGCCCAACCTTCAACGAAGGCACGCCCATTCACGCATGTCTTTCAGAATGCCACTCGACCCGCGGGGAGGACATAATAAAACTAATGCAAAGTAAAAATAAAGAGTTGTTTGATGTACTGTCCCCAGGACCATTACATTTTGTCATGTTTTGTGTGGTTAAAACTTAAACTACTTTGGTAAACTCTTGACTGTTGAAACTTCAGTGCATTATCCATAAGTTTGCTGAACAAGATGTTTAGACTAATAGGTTTATAGGTAAGTACAAGGCAATTAGTCTGCAGACCATTTCAAGACTAGCCAAAAAAAAAAAACTATTCAGAATTTCCATCTAGCCTCAAGGAAGGCAAGCCAACATAGACCATGAGAGAATTTGAGGCTGCCAATCCAATTATCTAGGTTTACCTTGAATGTGGCAAGGGTGCTATCCTCTCTGATATCTAATGAAAGTTTGTTCCAGAGGTGGAGGATACATTGGAATATGAATCGATCACACCAGCATGTCTTATTTTTATCTGCTGATGAAGGTTTAGTTTTTTTAGCCAAATATTTGAGGTACCATTACATCTGTGAAGGAATAGGAGGTCAAAAAGGGTTGGATCTGTCATGGCATAAAAGGCTAGACCTAGATCTCCATTAAGGAGTGTGTAAGAGACTGAGTACAGAGAAAGGGCTCCCAGCCTGTCCCGATAACTAAGATTTTTGAGGCCACTGATCTTTTTAGGTATGAATCACAGAGGTATCTCAGGTTTTGTGATATATTTAAATAAATACATCACAAAAGGTGCATTGTATTCAATAATGGGTCTGATAAGATATAAGTAAAGGGGAATTAAAACTTTTTTGGATCTAGTGAAGATGCCTTTGGTAATTAGATGAGCCAGATAAAAGGCTTTCTGAAGTACTGTGGAGACATGATGGTCAAATGATAAGAAATTATCAACTGGAGTACCTAGATACCTTACAACAGTGTCTGATTGGGGGTGCATCTCTTACATGGTAAATAAAGCTGTTTCATTTATCAAGATGATCTGTACTGCATTTTTTATATTTAATGTGAGACCATTGTCTTTGCATAATGTTTATTATGTTAGTGATGTCCAGCTATATCCTACCCTACTGCCAATAATTAAATGATGCCCATTACTATCCTGGGTCAGTAACTAAGGAGCTTCAGTCCTCACTACTGACTCCAATATGAGACTGTCACTTAAACAGAAGTAATATTTCACAATTTTTCCATAAGAACACAACAGGGAAATGCTCTATTTCCTGGGACTGGACTATATACATCTGTCCACCCCAAATGTATTTTCTTATTACACACTTCAGAGCACAGTGCCCCAGTTTAAGACCTCTGATTCACTCACACTCAAAGTACATTTAAATCTCACACATCCAAACACTTCTGGGAAAGTCCGACACAGATTTCCAGCTGTGTCCCTTCCCCACAATAATATGGCAATGCTGCCACCAATCAAAGTGTCTTTGTGCCCTTCTAAAGGGGTGTCAAATTATGAAACTTAAATATCAAGATAAATGATAGCTATGACCAGAACAGCCAGGGCTTTGAGAGGACCTGAGGGCTATCAAACAGGTATAAGCACTCTATGATCTCTAAAGAAAAAGACTGATTTCCAGCCACACTGTAAAGTTATGAAAACATTTAATAATAAGTAAAATTATGACAAGAGTGTAAATCAATAACTTTCAATAAAAAAACAGAATTCAATCACCAGAAATGTAAAATCAAACTGCAGGATAGGAGTTCATTATTCTAGAAAAACTCTATCTTAATAACTAAGCTTTCCTAATCTAACAAAAGAATAATATATCTGATCTACTCTAAAACAAGAACAAAAATGCTCTGGTAGCTAAATATACTGCTGTAAAACAACAGGCAAAAACATAAGAAAAATAGCAGTGCAAATGTCTCAAAATCCTTTAATAAAGTCCTATGAGACTTGAAAGCTTTGTGTTTTATTCAATTTTATTAAAGGATTTTGAGACATTGGCACTACTGTTTTTCTTATGTTTTTGCCTGATCTACACTAACACATAACAGCAAGACAAAAGGCAAACTTACAGTTTTTGTTGAGTTGCCTTTCATGAGTGTCCACTGACTGCGCAACACTAGACAAAACTGCTCAGTACTTGACAAAGTGCAGTCTCAATTGTCTTATTTTAAAATATAACAGTCAGCGGTTTGAAAACGTTCTTTTCCTGTCAATCTGCTGTTTAAATAATCCCTTAGCAATCAGGAACATTATAATGACATCTCTCACTGTTCAGCTGATTCTCCACAATACTTTAGAATGTCCCGCTCAAACATACGCAATTAGAAATTTATCAAAATACTAACAGATTCTTTAAACATTCTGTATACACAGGGAAATACTCAAAATTTTAAAAACTTATTTACATTTCACAATGCTGGCATACAATGCAATTTAATCTGTGAATATGCGTAAGTCTCCTGTCAGGCATGCTAACACAGATGACAGTGTTTTCATTTTCTTCACACCCCCCCTTATGACTCAAGCATGATTTTCAAGTGACCCTTAGAAAATGATGCTTGAGAAAAATGGGTTTGTCTGGGAATATCAACACACTCCTCTCCTGAGCAATCCATTTGCATTGGCATTATTAACCCTACTGCAGCATTTTTCTCCTTCTGAGGAAATGTAGCTGTGCACAGACCCCACCCCATAATTTGAAGCATCTACCTGTACAATAAATTCTTTATTGTAATCTTGGCTGGCTAACACAGAGGGTCATCCCAAAATCTCTTTTAGTTTTTGGAATGCCTGTTCACAATCTGTGGTCCACACTATCTTGTCTAGTTTATTTTTCCTAGTTAGATCAGTAAGGGGTACAATTATGGTACTGTAATTGGGCACAAATTTCCTATAGCACTCCGCTTTCCCTAGAAATGCTCTCACTTGTTTCTTAGTAACAGGAATTGGGCACTCTTAAATAGTTTCCACCTTGACAGGTTCTGGCCTAATTTTACCACGTTCCACTCTGTGTTATAAGTAATTGACCTCCGCCATACCCAATTGATACTTACTGGGTTTAATGGTTAATCCTGCCCTAATTAATCTGTCCAAGACCTCCCCTCACCTGTTGGTCTGCAAATGCAGCCATAGCATAGTCTTCAATGTAGAGTTTAACCTCTCCAGACGACTATTAGTCTGGGGATAGTAAGGAGTGTTCTTTAAAGGTTTTACCACACAATATTTCCACAAACAAGTCAGCGGGTCTGACATGAAATTGGCACCTTGGTCAGTCAGTATTTCCTGAGGAAAACCTACTCTGCCGAAAATTCCTAGCAAAGCATTTACCACCTTTTCTACATCAATATCTCCTGCAAAAGGAATATTAGGGACTTTAGCTAAAAGTGGTAGGCAGTAGGCTCTAAGCTATACCAACTGCTGCAATATCTCACCTTCCAGCCCTCCCTTAGGAGTCTACTTTCTATGAAACACACTTTCCTTCTCTGCCTTAATATCCCCTTCCCAAGGAATATTAGGAACTATAGCTAGAAGTGGCAGATGGTAGGCTGTAGGCTCTACCAACTGCCGTGCTACCTCAATTTCCAGCTCTCCCTTAGGAGTCCACTCTTTATATAACAAACTTTGTTCCTGTATAAAGACGCCCCTCTTCTTGATCCTCAGGTGTTTACTTAACTGTCTCCCTCAAGCTTTGTACTGTAGGGTCCATAAGTTGAGCCTGTCTCAACTCCACATTTGCAACCCTCCCAAGCTCCCCTTCCACAGGAAGCCTAACAACCTCTAACAGCTGCACCACCACTCACCTCCATCTTCACAGTTACCCTATCCAGGGGAAGGAACATCAGTACCTCCCAGCAGCTGTGGTTCACTCTCAGACATACTGCTGCAGGATAGCTCCTTTTCTGAAACAGCCACCACACTAGCCTCAGCTTCAGGTATGAGATATGTCTGGTTCTCTTCCAGACTGCTGGACCTACATGTCTGTCTCCCAGCCTGGCTATATGTCACTGCATACACACAAGGCACTCCATCATCACAGTCATTCTCAATCAGGACATCTGCAGGAAACACAAGCTCCCCTTCCACAGAAAACCTAGCAACTTCCAACAGCTGTGCCTTGCTGTCACTCTGGGTACCACCACTCACCTCTGTCCTCACAGTCACTGTGTCCAGGGGAACATCAGTACCCACCAGCAGCTGTGGTTCACATTCAGACTTACTGCTACAGGATAGCACCTTCTCTGAAACAGCCACCATGCCAGTCCCACCTTCAGATATGAGATATTTCTGGGTCTCTCCCAGACTACCGGACCTATATGCCTTTCTCCTAGCCTGACTGCATGTCACGGCATGTACACAAGATACCGCATCATCAAAGTTACTCCCTATCAGAACATCTGCAGGAATATCCTTAAACACACCTACTTGCTTGCTTCCTCTTCCACACTCCCAGTCAAGATGAACCCTAGCCAAATTTATTTGGAACAAGGTCCTTCCCAATGCTCTGACTGGAGTGGACTGCCCAAGTAAGTACTGCTCTTCTTTAACCACTGTAGGCCTCACAATGGTTATATCAGAAGCTGTGTCCCTCTTAGCAGGTACCTTTTTACCAACTACTAGATTGGATATAAATTTTGGTGATAATTTGGCACCCCAGTTGTTTCTAAACAACTTACCACTGGCAGTTTGTCATCACCACTTACTGGCTCCCTCACCTTCTGTTTCTTACCTTGCCTCAATGAATATTTGGCTGCTATGTGTCCCCTTTAGTTACACTTGAAACATCTAATCCCTAACCGTGCACTTGGATTAGTAGTTTCCTCCATTACTGGTGTACTCTGTTGGAGTGGTTTAGACTGCCCCCATGGGTTCCCTTATATCCATGTACAGCACTGGGTATCTCTTTCTTATGTAGTGGTGCTCTGCTTGCCAAATAGAGATCCCCTTTTTCCCCGAACTCCTCTGCAGAGTTGCACTCACGGTCTGCTAACCAGACTCATGTCATCAAGCATAGTACTGAGGGCTTGCTTCCTCACCAAAAGGTCTGCCAGTCCCTTAAAAGTCATGACCTGACACCCACTCACCCATCTGTAAAAATAAGTACTTAAGTAAGCAATATAATCACATACACTTTTGTCTACCTTGTGTCTATGTTCATGAAATTATTTTCTATAAGCTTCAGGTATTAGTTTAAAACAGTCTAAAAGACAGTTTTTAACTTTAACATAATTAAAACAATCTACATCAGACAATTTTGACATGACCTGAACAGCTTTACAATGGAGTAAGACAGTCAGGAGCCAAACCCAGAACTCGTGGTCAACATCATTTTGTTTACATACCCTCTCAAACACATGAATAAAACTATCAAAGTCATGCCCATCCCTGTACTGAGGAAAAGGTTTACTGACCTGAACAACATCTGGGGTGCAGTTATTCCCTTCCCCATTACCTCCATGACCATCTTGAAGGATTTGAAGCTCCATTTCATGCTGGAACTCTCTCTCATTGTCCTTAGCTTCTAAACACCTCAGCCTCTCTGCTGATTGCAGTTAAAGACATTTGGTTTCCAATCCATGTTGACCCCATTTCTCCTAAATCTCCAGATGTTGGGTCTCCAAGCACAGCTTCTCCTCCATTTCCTGTCATTTGGTCTCCAGGCACAGTTTCTCTGCTGCTTCCAGTTCAAGACATTTGGCCTCCAGTTCACATTGGTGCCACTTCTCTTCAGTCTGCAGCACCAACCTCCTTAACTCCAGATGGATTCTTAGGTCTTCTGAATAAAATGTGAACTGTTCCATCTCAGGAGGCTGCCCATCACTAGCACCAGTCTAGATATCCTCTGAATGGCTGGTCTCAGCTGTGGCTGCAACCAAGGCTAAAATCATTGCTTTCTTGTTCAGAGTGGCATGAACCAATCCTCTGGCTTCACACTCCTTAGCCAGCTGAATCTTTGTCAGTTTGCTAAAATCTTCTGCTGACATCATTGCCTGCTATCCCTGACTACCTAACTAAAGAAAATAATTAAAACTGTTGTGGATTAAAATTCTGAATGCTTACCTTGTGGCTGTCAAGAGAGCACACCTTAATGGCAACTATCCACAGGCTACAGCAATCCAATTAAAAATGTCACACCACTGCCACCAATAATGTGACATCCAGCTATATCCAACCAGACTGCCAAGAATTAAATACCATCCCTTACTATCCTGGGTCAGTAACTAAGGAGCTTCAATCCTCACTACTGACTCCAATATGAGACTGTCACTTAAACAGTAGTAATATTTCACAATTTTCCCCTAAGAGCATACCAGGAACACTCTCTATTTTCCTGGGACTGGTATACCTCTGTCCACCAAATGTATTTATGTATTACACAATTTAGAGCAAAGTACCCCAGTTTAAGACTTCTGATACACTCACACTCAAAGTAAAATTAAATCTCACACATCCAAACACTTCTGGGAAAGCCTGACACAGATTTCCAGCTGTCCCCCTCCCCCAAAATAATATGATAATGCTGCCATCAATTAGTGTTTTTATGCCTTTCTAAAGGGGTGTCCAATTATGAAAATTAAATATCAAAATAATTAATAGCTATGACTAGAACAGCCAGGTCTTTGAGGAGACTTGGGGAAGTATCAAACAGGTATAAGCACTCTCTAGTCTCTAAAGAAAAACACTGACTTCCAGCTATAATGTAAAGTAATGAAAACAATTTAATAATAAATAAAATGATTACAAGAATGTAAATCAATAACTTTCAATAAACACCAGAATTCAATCACCAGAAATGTAAAATCAAACTGTAGGATATGAGTCCATTATTCTAGAAAATCTCTATCTTAATAACTAAGCTGTCCTAATCTAACTAAAGGACAATGTGTCTGATCTACTCTAATACATAACAACAAGAAAAAATGCAAGCTTACAGTTTTTGGTGAGTTGCCTTTCATGAGTGTTAACTGACGTCACAGCACTTGAGAAAATTGCTCAGTACTTGACAAACTGCAGTTTCAATTGTCTTATTTTAAAATATAACAGCAAACTGTTTGAAAATTTTCTTTTCCTGTCAATCAGCTGTTTAAATAACCACTTAGCAACCAGAAACATTCTAATGGCATCACACACTATTCAGATGATTCTCCACAGTAGTTTAGAATGTCCCTCTCAAATATGTTCAATTAGAAATGTATCAAAACACTGACAGATTTTTTAAACATTCTGTATACAAAGGGAAATACTCAACATTAAAAAAAGTATTTAGATTTTACAATTAGATATGCTGGCATACAATACAAGTTAATCTGAGAATATGCACAATTCTCCTGCCAGACATGCTAACAAAGATGACACTGTTTTTACTTTCTTCACAATGTTTAATATTCTTTCCTGGCACAAGTGATTTGGATAAAGCAGAAAAGATGATTTTTAAAGTACTTTCTTCTTATCTTCAAGCATGTGTGACCTCAAAGTTAGTAAATAAAGATTGCAGGGATGTTACAGTGAATACCCTGCAGTGTGTGGCTGTAAGGGGGTGTGTCCATTGAAGTTCTAGGACTATAATTGTGATTTTTAAAACAGTAAAAATGTAAGTGTGAATGGGGTGAATATATACTAATTATGAGGCTGCAGTATCTCAGAGTAACCCCCGAATCTTAGGTAGAATTATGTCAGGGTTAGGATGTGTAACTAGCAGCTCTCCATTAATGGAGGTGTGGGAGGGGGTAAAACACCATGTACAATGTTTTAAAAGTGAAGCAGTGTGATTTGAAATTTACTGATTTTTGTGAAATTCACAATTAAATGTTCAGAGTGTCAGATATGCAGTATCAGGTTTTGTACTTTCCATAAGGAGCACGGGGACATAGCACCCCTCCCACACACTAAAAAACTATTAATTTTGTAGTTTATGACATGTATGCATCACATTGTTCTTGAGCTATTACTTTTATGACAATTCTTTTTCTTTTTTTTTGTGGGGGGGTTTCCCCATTTGACCATCAAGCCTACATTCTCGATGTTGAACTGACCCATTCATACCTGAAGGGATGAGAGTTGTATGACTCAATTATTACTTACAATAACAGAAAATATGCCACCTGCATGAAGAAGTAAAGATTTTTACTTTTCTTTTCCTAATGTTTCCCTTGCACATACCCACAGATAATCAAGGACATGGAGTGGTGCTTAACACATGTTCTTGAGTGACATAATCCTCGTAAGATCCATCCCCCCAGTCTACTCACTATACCTTTTAGCTACAGATTAGGATGGATATGCAGTGGCAGTATGACAAAACACTTATGTTGACACTTTTGTCAAATTCTGTTAGCTTGAGTCTTATGCTGATGGAAGTACCAGATGGGTGAACATACTCATGCAGAATTTACCAAGCTATGACTTTATGGTTAAAGTTAGAGTTTAACATGAAGAATCTGTTACGGCTGCACTGGGGGTGAGTTGGGAATATGGTTAGGAATGCAGTGCAGAAGTATAACTCATCCAGTGCTTGCAGTGAGTCAGACAGTGAGAAAGAAACTAGAGATAAGGAAAGAGTCCATGCCCAGGTACAGTATGCTATAAATAATGCATATGACAAGGTCCCAATATAGCTGAATTGGACAGCCCTGTGATGGTTTGAAATCCTGGAAAAATTGGGAGAACTGTAGCAGGCTATGTATGATGATTCACTGTGACAAATACAAACAGTGTTTGGACTCCCAGAAGGGTTTCCAGTGGCTGCAGGTGATGGACTCCCACAGCCAACAGACTGGTGGGGACAATTTAGTAAAGGTGCTGAGAAACTGATTCTTGCAGACAATGCTGTACTATAAACAGAATCTGAACAGAAATGTCAGCAAATGACAGGAGGCTGCAAAGCAGAACTGAAGGCACTTGGTATGTAAATTAGTAGACAGTGGTCATAGCAGCAAATATGGGACAACATAAGAAGCTGAAACTTGAGATAGAAGGGGAAATAGAGTTGATAAAATAACTTCAAATATCTAGAAGGGGTGATTGAGAAGAAAGGAAGTCTAAATAACTAGGTCAAAGCTAAAATCAAGTGCACTGCAGCCATCTTACACACAGTGTTTGGGAAGTGCATGACAAAAGAATACCAAAACAGCTAATAAGTCAGATGTACAAAACAATGCTGTGACCATTGCTATGGTATAGCACAGAAGCCTGAGATATGAAGGCAGAGTAGCTTAGGAAGGTCGAGATTATGGAAGTGAAGTACATGAGATGGGTAGTAGGAAGCAAATTATGAGCAGATGAAGAAAGAAGGGTATCAAAGTGGAAACCAGAGTAGCCCCAGTTGCAGAGAAGCTCATGGAGACAGATAACAATGTTCCTGTAAGATGTGCAGGAAATCAGTGTGCAATTTTGTAAAAGCAGATTTTAGGGAAACAAGAAGAACAGATGGAGAGACAAGGATGCCCAGTTAAGAGATAAATAATTTTGTAAGATAAGACCTGTAATACTCAGGCATGAATGTTGAAAAAAAAGTAGGAGAGTGGTTTTGAAATGTGAGAGGTGGTGACAACTGATGTGACACCGTGATCCCATGTAAAATGTAAAAACAGATAATTATGATTATCTCCTTTGGGTGAAAACATTTGGCTGCAGGGGAGAAGGCAGCACTTCAGTCTTTAGTAAAGTAAATGTGGAAAAAGCTATCAGAAAAACTGAGGAGTAGTAATTCAATTTTAGTGAAGCTAGAAACCAGGTTATTGGATGAGGTTTATAGTCAGAAACCAAAGGCTGAGAAGACTATTGGCAGAGAAAGGATAGAAGTCAAATGATGGCCATAGGTAAATCTTAAGGAACGTGCCGAGGGCACCGGTAACTGTCTCTGTCATCCTGAGTTTGTAACTTTGGTCAATATAAATATGAATAGCTATAGCTGACATGCTGTGGACAAGAGTAAAATAAGTGATTTGGGAGAATGGATTCAAAGAACATTTATATAGCTAGAAAAATGTATCAATAATACCCATTATCCACTCTTTTAAAGGAGGTTTGATGAATCTGACGGATTGGTTTTAATTGGTTTTTCAGGTTGCCAGACTATTATATAGAAGTTTACTTTGGGATTTTGTTTTGCACTGTGATATTATTCTGGGGTCGACTCATGTATATGCAATGGTTTAGAAAATAAACTTACAATCTAAAAAATGAAATAAACAAAAAGAAAACAGATAAAGATAAAGAATTATCAACAAGAGAGTCTACATTCTATAAGACAGTATCTGCTTGTAGGGCATTCTTGCCTCAATGGTATGATGTGGGAATGGTTTACTTACCAAAATAAACCACATTGCATGTTCTCACATGTATTTGAGATTACTGTCCTTCCACCAATCATTAACATAGTCATTCTCTTATTGAAGTAATTGTACTTCAGTGGAAGATAGAATCTCATCACCATATTTGCAGTCATCTGCACACTTAAGTAACCATAGCCAAGGTATGTTGGCTTAAAGGTCTGAGAAATAGATGCCACATAAAAAGCAACCAATTCACCCCACAGGTAACTTTTTGTTTGCTTTCACAAGTGGCAGCTGTGATCCTAATCACATGAATTCTGTCAAACAACCAGTTAGTTCTTTACTCCATAATATATGGATTTGGATTCAGATTTACAAGTATGTCAATAATGCCTGCCTGGGGAATAGTGTCAAAGTCCATAGTCAGCTCCAGATATGCTTTATGTATTTTGTAACTGCTATTCACTACTACTTTGACAATTCTAAAGAAATTCATGAGGTTAAAGAAACAGGACCTGCATTTGACAAACTTGAATAGATGTGGGTCAAGGGGTGAAAGATTTTTAATGTCCAGATTAATGAGGTCTGGGATAATAAGGTCCATATATTTCCATATATGGCTAGTGCCACTAATGAATATATAGTAACCATGGTGTGTATTTGGACCAGTCTTGTGTAATGACATGATAATGTCTGTTTTCTAGGCTTGTGCAATCTTAATGTGGAGACTTATGTTACAGAGGTTACATAGAGGTTTAGATAGGCCCTAACTTTTTGCATCTCCAAAGGACCATGCCTGGTGGCTTCTCTACCAGCACCCAATCAGACCATTCATTCATCAGTCAAGGGAGCCATGGTCTCCTGGGAAAGTGAAAGTCCTATGGCCCATTCATTCATTCCTGTCTGGAAATCCCCCATGAGCTCATCTGTTTATGGCAAAGATGGGTTGTAAGAATTGGGCCAGTCTTGCTGGTCCTGTGGGGTGATCTTTTCTCTCTCTCAGTGGAGTACCACCATGCCCTGCACATGGTTCTTCTAAGCTCCACAATATCTTCACTTAAGTGTTCCTCTGGGCTCACAGTGTGACTTGGACACACCAGCATGAGCTGAATAGATTTAATCTCCATTGGGTAGATACCTGGTGCTCCTGCTAAGTGTCAACCATGCAGTGAGCCAGGGCCATGTCCCTCATCACAGGATGAATGAGAAGGCAGCAGTTGTTCACTCCCATACTCCCCTGCCACTTCTACAGGCAGCCAAGACACTATTCAAACTTGTGTTGCCTGTGACATAGTCAGGACTGTATTTCTGTATGCCACAGAGCAGCTATTAGCTAGGCCATATTTTGTATTGATAACGAGGCAACCTGGTATGTCATCAGGGTCCATGGATGAAGGGTTCTTAGCTTCTGGCAGGGATGAGATGACTCACCCCACAATAATTATAGGAGTGACTGAAATTGTGGAATAGCTATAACTGTGAATGGAGTTGTACTTGCCTTGTAATGTTCTATGTGGCTCACTGTGTTAGTGCAGTAAGTTCTGAGTAAAATGTGCATTAAATTTGCAAGGTAAGACTATTTTCTTTGTGTCAGAGTGAACAGGATTATTTGTAGACTAGATACAGACATTGCTGAATATTCATTTTTACTTTTCTGATATGTGCAGCTATTTTTGTAGTTTCAGTGACTATTTTAAGTTCATGTTCAGGTTTGAGTTTCCTAACAGTACCCTTAACCTTTTTACTAGTTTGTTTAAATGTGACATTAATATAAGTCAAATGAGACCTCTTTAAACCACTAAGCAATTTCTTTATCTTATTATAAAGTTTATTTATAGACATATTCCATCATAGGGGTTTGTGTTTAAATTTCTCATTGCATTTGGTGTAGATAATGACTGCCTTATCAGTACAACTATTTAAAATGCAGGAGAAGACAAAGGTATAGGTGGAAAATTTAGCAATATGGTAAAAAAAAAGAATTACAGTGGAATTTAGAGGTATTTGCTGGACAAGTAGGTTTTAAAATAAAAGGTCATTTATCTTCAGATTTACTGAGGGAATATGATCCATATAGGGGTGTGAAAGAAGTACTTCCCTGTTTCACCTTAGTGATGGGTGTGCTAACCCTAACCCTAATGCTGCCCCTTCCCATTTCCCAAACCCTACACCTTAACTTAAGAAAAGCATTCCTGTAACACTGCCATTACACACACACACACACACACACACACACACACACACACACACACACACACACACACACACACACACTAACATCACTACATCTACCCCCTTACCTAACCCTAACCCTAACTCTAAAATACATACACTCACACACAAACATACAAAATCTATACCCCACCCTCACCCTGACTACCACACATACATACAAATGTTTCACCCCCTCCAATTCCCCTCATCTTTCATGACAAAACAGTCTATCAGCATTTTGAATGTTCAACTATCCGTACGTTCGATATTAAACACCAGCCCTATCATTCAGTGATCAATATGACATTCATTCAATTCAAGGAAAACCATATAGGTATATCGTATTTGAAAAAAATCAAGTGTGCTGGAAGAGACCAGAAAGAAGTCAAAAAGTTGTAAAAACAATACATTAATAAATCACTACACCCCATGCCAAATGCCACAATACTGAACATAACAGTGTTTTCATCTAAGAATCCAGACTTCTTCATTACTACTAATGCAGCACTAAGTATATTAATAAATACTTTAACCAATAGTTAAATATTTAACCAATCAATGAATAAACCAAAGAAATAAACCAATAAATATCAGTAATAGCACCATAAAATATCAAATGGGAACAAATGCATTGAAAGGGGAATATATCTAATTCTTAAAAGAAAAACGGTGTGTGTAAATTGCATACATTTTAACAATATTGTATTTTTCCTAAAATATATTTATTACATCATAATATTAAAACCCATTAAAGAGTTTCTAAAGCATAGCAATCTAAAATGTAAATTTATGAAATTCAAATGCCACATCTTAGAACAAGCACTTATCAATGAAAACCTATCTATAACTTAGCTGCCTTTAACTTTAAAATAGAAGTGATAGAGACATTTTCATTAATGCCTGGAGGGATGGTAGCATCAGCTGCCAATAAAGCTCCTTATTCTTGAGCTTAGTTTCCCAACCACCCCTAAAATCAATTTCTACTATATCTAAAATAGTGAATTGCTATAACTATTATGTTTATTATTTATTTAACATTTGTTTACTGGGAAACTCCAACTGGGACAGTGCCCATTTTCAGCAGAGGCCCAGGGAGAAACACTCCAGATGCATGTCTTTGAAATGTGGGAGGAAACTGGAGCACCAGGAGGAAACCCAGGTGAATGCAGACTATACACAGAAGCCACCGCAGCAAAGAATTGAACCAAAAAGCCACTAGCTGTGAGGCGACAACGTGAACTGCTACACCACCCAACTATACCATCCCCTAGGATCCCTGCTATCTTTGGGATACCTAAAGTCCACAAAAACATCTTGGATCCTCCATTTAGATCCATAGTAGCAGCTTGAGGGTCTAAAATGTACCCTTTAGCTACTTATATAGTTGAGATCTCAACCCTATAGCTGTGACAGTGGGGAGTCTTATTGGGGATCTGGAGAAAGAAGGAGAAACCTTCCCCAGACTGACTGTGATCTCTGTGTGCTCTTAAGGGAAATTGCACTTTACTGTGTGTGTACTTGTCATTCTCCCAGTGTGTATGTTCCCCACTGTTGCCATTGGTAAGGATTGAGACTCCTTGATGACTGAGCCAGTGTTGGGGTATCACATATTAATTGGCTGGCAGTGGTGGGATATCCACATCCACATATTAACTGGCTTGTAGTGGTGGAATATCCACATATTGGGATTCAGTGGTGTGGATATTGAATTCCTGTACCTTGCAAACAGTGGTCACCGAAGGTGTTTATACTCGCAATTAACCACACAATGAACATTCAGAGTTTTATATCACAGTTGTTTTATTTTTTTTTTTTTTGTTAGCTTAGTTAGTCGGGGAGAGCAGGCAAGCATGTCAGCAGAGGAGTATGACAAGTTGACAAGGAGCCAGTTGGCTGAGATGTGCCAGGCAAAAGGACTGGTGCTTGGTAACCTGACTAAAATAGAAATTATTGCAGCCTTGGGCACAGCTGCATCACAGACCAGCAATCAGGAGAACAACCAGGCTGGCCTTGGAGATGTGCAATTCTCAGAACATGGACAGTTAAACCTTTCCACAGAGGACTTAAAAATCCATCTGGTGTTAAAGAGACTTAAATTGGAGGCCAAACATTTGGAAACAGAATCAGTGGCAGGAGAAACAAATGGAATTAGAAGCAGCAGCAAGACTGAGATGTCTGGAAACTGAAGAGAATGAGAGGCAGAGGCAACATGAAAAGGAGATGCTGACTCTTCGCCAGGGTCATGGAGTTAATGGGGAAGGGAGTGGCCAAACCCCAGAAGCAACAAAGGTCAGTAAATTTCTTCTACAATTTACAGAAGGGGATAATTTTGATAGTTTCATTCACATGTTTAAAAGGGTATGTAAACAGTATAATGTTGACCAAGGGCTCTGTGTATGGTTCATGACCCCCTTACTCCATGGTAAGAAATAGCTGTAACTCCTACTTCTAAATAGTCTGATACTGATTGCTTAAATTATAATATAGTCAAAAATTGTTTGTTAGAATGTTTTAAGTTAACACCTGAAGCTTATAGAAAAATGTTTTGTGAGCATAGACACAAGGCAGATGAAAGTGTGTGTGAATATATTGCTGAACTAAGCACTTATTTTCATAAGTGGGTGAGTGGATGTCAGAGCACAACTTTTGAAGAGCTGGAAGACCTTTTGGTGAGGGAACAAGCCCTTAACGCTTTACCTGAGGACATGAGAATCTGGTTAGCAGATAGATAATGCAATACTACAAATGAGTTGGGGAAGAAGGGAGACCTATACCTAGCAAGCAGGGCATCGCTGCACATGAAAGGGATACCCAGTGATGCTCATGGGTCTAAGGGAATCCATGGTGGGTAGCCTAAACTGCCCCAACAGAGTCCACCAGTAGCAGGGAAGCCACTAGTCCAGGTACAGATCCAGAACCAAGGGTTAAATGTTTAAATCCAACTAGTGGGGGCCATTGCTCCATTTAACAGAAACAAACTTTTATCCAATAAATACCCTGAATTCATCTTCAATAGTGTTCCTATCCAGACAGTCATAAAGAGCGATCTCCCTCCTAGATACGGCAATAGCCCATTACTCCATTTAACTGAAGCAAAGTATGTTTACTGTAATGTATAAACTACATCTTGGTAACTACTAAGTAAACTGTCTTGATTTAAAAGCCTGTACACCTAGGGAAATCTATTGAGCACTGTACCTTGAACGACCAGCAAATCTACACCCCCACTCTCCCACCTAGTGTTATATCCAGGTCTAAATTAAGGTATCTGATAAACCCTGTACTAATCCAACCCCTTCCCATTACTCCTATAGGGTCAGACTAAAAAAGGTTGAAAAGGACTATCTTACCTATAATTTCTGTAACTATCTTATCAGCATTTTCCCTTTAATTTGACTTCATACTTATTGATTGATTTTTCTGCATTTCTTTGTCTCAGGTGTAGCCCTGCTCCATACACCCTCGCTCCACTTGGGCTCTCATTTCTCTCTTCCCACCTCCATTCCCACCCACCCCATGTCAATTCATTTATACCTGGCCTCAACTTCCTCCCTCCTTCTAACTCCTCCCCTCCAGTATACAAGCTTACTCTGCACTCTGCTCTTACCTACCTACCCTAACCTCACCTATTACCTCCTACCATACTCTAACTCCCAGCCACTCCCAACTTACTAACCATCATCTCTCTACTAAAGTATTCTCCTCTCCTTAAATAATGCCAGTCACTATCACCCCTGTCCCACTCTTACCATTATTACTCCTTCTCACACTCAAAGCACCTCCTCCATTCCTAACCCCAATCAACAAGGCCCTTACATACCCTCACTCACATACTTTCTCTTCCCCTCAACAACCTGTAGCCATCTGTGAATTCATCCACCCAACCAACATATCCTTCCTCAAAATAAAAATCCTTCCCTCATACCATTCCTCACCTAAATCCAAAACTATTCACCTCTATGACCAGCCACTTAAAAGAAAACCATACTATTTCCCAATGACTCTGCTCATATCAGGTGACATATATTCCAATCCTGGTCCTACTACTAACTCATTCACCTCACAAAGCACTCTCCTTAGCCACAACCAGTCATCCATACCTAACCAACATCTATCTTTCTATTCTATCAATATGCAAAGCATCCTAAGCAAAGTAGGTCAGTTTCATGCTTGGATATCTCAGCATAACCCTGACATTATCTCTGTTACAGAAACTTGACTTAAACCTCAACACCAAGATAAAGACATTCTCCCTCCAGGTTACAACATTCTCCACCATGACCACATTAAAAATAAAGGTAGTGGTGTTGCTATAATTCACTCTAATAAACTTACTCTCTTTCAAACCAAACACACCTTTCCCTCCTTCTCACCTGCTGAAATATTTGGTGCAAACCTGAAGTTAATAACCACAATACCATTACAGTAATCATCATATATGTCCCACCAGGGGGCAACATTCCACTACTGGAAAACTTTCTTTCATATCTCTCCAAACACATCTCTAATGAAACTGTCCTCCTAGGAGATGTAAATATTAATTGGCAGAATCTCAATACTCCGCTCAGCATCATATAAATCTCTACAGATTTACTCAACTTATCTCTCAACCTACTCACACCATCAAAACGCACAATCCAAGATCCCTGATAGACTGGATACTAGTTTCTAATATAAGTTTCTACCCAACTCCTTTAGTGATCACTCACCTATAAAAGTGCTTAGATGTACCGCACATCTCTCCAAACCACACCGATATATTACCTGCCGAAAGCTCTCCAACTTTAATCCTGAAACATTCCATACCCTTCTCTCTAGAGTTAACTGGGACTTCCTCAAACAGCTTCCACTATATGAGGCAGTTAATGCCTGTAACTCTACTTTCCTTAGCATTTTAGACTCCCTTGCCCCACCTAGAAAAATTCAAATAAAAGCTAATATTTCACCTTGGTTATCTAAAACTACCCGCTCTCTTATGAAAAGCAGAGACAGGGCTTGGAAAATATGGGTAAAATCCAAGCTTCCTGCCGACTTTCAAAAGTACAAAGAACTGTGCAATCAAATAAAAAAATCATTAAAAATGACAAAAAAAGCTTCTACTATAATTGCCCAACAACATTAAAATCAGATCCAAAAAAATTCTGGAATGCTCTTAACCAGATACTACACCCTGGTAACCCAACCTCACCAAACCCATGTCCTGATAAGTCCCCCAAAGAGACTGCCAATACTTTTAACACTTACTTTATTGAAGCTATTTCCAAACTATTTAACAGCACCCCGTCTAACCATAACTCCTCTGACCACCCCCAACTGCTGACCCAACAAACTTCCTCTCAAACCTGTTTCTACTAACTATATTAAAGCTCTACTCTCTAAACTCAAGTCATGCTCTGAATCAGCTGATCATATCCCTTCATACTTCCTCCAGACTGCTGCACATTCCCTGGCTCTACCTGTATTGATCCTTACCAACCTCTCCATCTCTGAATCTAAAGTTCAAACTATCTGGAAACAGTTCTATACTCTTCCGATTCACAAAGGAGACAACTCTACAGAAATATCTAATATCAGAACTATTGCTATACTCTCTCCTCTCTCAAAAATACTTGAGAAATGTATACACAAACAAGCAATGCATCATCTTCTAAAAGAAAAACATCTCACTCCTACCCAGCATGGTTTCTGTACTAAGCATAGTACCACCACTGCTCTCCTATCGTTTCTCAATACTATTTCTCTAGCCAAAGACAATCATAAACTCCTGTCTTGCCTATTCCTTGACATCTCTTAGGCCTTTGACACTGTCTCACACTCCCTATCACTCAACAAACTCATCGACCTCTACTTCAGTTCTGATACAGTAGGATGGTTATCCAGCTATCTCACTGACAGCAGCAGTCAGTCAGATGGGACTCAGCTCTTTCTTCCCCCTACACGTAAAAACTGGTATTCTCCAAGGATCCATATTTGGACCTCTACTTTTTAATATCTTTACCAACTCACTCTGTTCCTCCTGTCCTCAGTCTACCATTCTCCAATATGCAGATGACTCTATAGTCATCACTATTGCAAACATTCCCTCTGAACTCCTATCTACTACCCATACATCCTTCAACTCTGTTGAGACTTGGCTCAAAAACCACCAGCTCATCCTTAGCCCTAAAAAAACAAAACTGCTTCTCTTTCTCCCTAAATCTGTTAACCACATCAAATATTCCTTTACCATAACATCCTTAAACAATACTCCTATTGAAGTCAATGCCAACACAAAACTACTTGGCATCATCATAGACGACCAACTAAGATTTGATCTACAGGAAAACCCATCAGAAGCTAGGACTTCTGTACAGAAATAACAGATTCCTCACCACTGAAGCTAGACATACTCTAACTCATGCCTATCTTCTTCCTTGTCTAACTTACTGCCCCAAATACTTACTAATCTAAACTCATCTCTGTATTCCAAACTACAAACAACCTATCACAAGGTAGCCAGATTCACACCTCAACAGTCATATAAATCTCATCACTGCCTCTCGCCTGAATTCCTAAACTGGCTTGAGCTACCTTACCTGCTACTCCAATGTAGAAATGATCCGCTCCATTCTATATCAACCATCTTTCTCTCAGCTCTATCATCTCTCATCTCACATTACTCTCCTACCAGACATCTCGGAAGTGCAACCAAAGACTTACTAAATATTCACTAACCAAAAACTAAAACTGGCAGCGATTTATATAGTTACCACCCTTCTATTGCATGGAACAGACTCCCTCTAAAAATAAGACATCTGACAAACCCTAAAAAATGTAAAATAGCCACCAAAAATTACTTTAAAAAACACTGGACCTGCCTCTGCTCACATCCTCTCTGACCTAAATCCTCCCTTCTTAGCTTCAAAGTAACCAACTTAGATTCTTACTCAACCCACTTTTCTTTACTATCAGTCTGACCCTTTTACTTAGCTGTATGCTGCCCAATAATGCTTACATATGACATAACTTGATAATTATTGTAAAGATGATTGTATACTTAAATAACTCTTGTATTATTCTTTTTCTCTAATATTGAATTGTAATGATAATCATATACCTACAAATTCCTAGATTAGTCTTTTTCTTTGATATTGAATGTCTAATTACTGTTGTTAAATTGTCCTATATTACGTGCTTGGAGCTTTTCTCCCCGGGCCTCCACTGAAAAAGGGCTTTGCTCAGTCGGACACTCCTGGTCAACAAATGTAACATAAATAAATAAATAAATAAACTGTAGCATATGGATATCCACAAAGGCAAGGTAGGGAACAAAAGGTGGGAGAGCCAGTAAGTGGGAATGACAAAATGCCAGCAATAAGTTGTCTGGAGACAACAAGGGTACCAAACTACCACAAGAGGTTATATCCTATCTTAGTAGATGGGAAACAGTCCACTGCTAAGAGAGACACAGCCTCTGACCTAACCATTGTGAAGCCTGCAATGGTTACAGAGGAGCACTACTTGCTTGGGCAGCCTACTCCAGTCAGAACTTTAGGAGGGACCCTATTCAAAATACCTTTGGGCAGAGTTCACCTTGACTATGAGGGTGGAATAGGAAGACAGCAAGTAGGGGTGTTTGAGGATATTCCTGCAGATGTCCTGATAGGGAATGACTTTGGTGATGCAGTACCTTTTGTACATGCAGTGACATGCAGTCAGGCTTGGAGACAAGCATGTCGGTCTGGTAATCTGGGGGGACCCAGCCAGACTGCACACTTGCAGCCAGGACTGGTGAGGTGGTTACTTCAGGGAAGAAGCTACCCTGTAGAAGTGAGACTGAAGGTGAGCCACAGCTTCTTGTGGGTACTGATGTTACCTTGGACTGAGTGACTGCAAGGGTAGAGGTGAGTAGTAGTACCCAGGCTGACAGTGAGGCACCACTGTCAGAGGATACCAGACTTCCTCTGGAAGGGGAGTTGGTAAGGGTTACCAAGAGAGAGGTGAGACAGGCTCAGCTTTCAGAGCCTCCATTACAAGGCCTGAGGGAGGTAGCTAGTGAGGCACCTGATTCTCAAGGGAAGGGGGAAATCTGTATACTGGGACAAATGGTTACTGTATAGAGAGTGGACCCCTAACGGAGGGCTAGAGGGTGATAGAATACAGCAGTTGGTAGTGCCCAGACCTTACTTTCTAGCACTTCTAGCCATAGCCGATGATATTCTCTTTGCAGGTCATTGGGCATAAAGGATACAAAGAGGCATATTATGATTTCTAGAGATGTAACAGGGTACTGCAGGACTTGTGAGCAGTGCCAAAAGGTAGGCAAGGCAGAAGACAGGGTGACAGCTCCTTTGATGCCTTTGCCTGTGATTGAGAAGCCATTTTTGAGGTTAACTATGGCTATTGTGGGGCCTCTGAATACCCCAAGTACCACAGGGAAAATGTATATCCCAGTGGTAGAAGATTATGCTGCCAGATACCCTGAGGCAGTGGCTCTGTCCTCCATTGAGGCAGAAAAGGTGGCAAATGCCTTGTTAGAGATTTTCAGCAGGGTACATTTCCCAAAAGAAATACAGACTGACAGAGGTGCCAAATTCATGTCAGACCTGCTGGCTTGTCTGTGGAAGCACTGTGGGATGAAGCACCTAAAAAACACCCCATACCATCCCCAGACTAATGGTCTTATGGAGAGGTTAAACTCTACACTCAAGTCTATGCTATGGGCATTTGCAGACCAGATCAAGAGAGAGCGGGAAAAATATTTGCCCCATCTGTGGTTTGCTTACAGAGAGGTGCCCCAGGAATCCACAGGTTTTCACCCTTTGAGTTGCTGTATGGGCAAAGGGTGACGGGACCTCTAGATTTGATTTGAGATGAGTGGGAGGGTGAGTGTGAATCCCACAAGGAGTCTGTTGTGGCATATGTCCTAAACCTCAGGACAAGGCTCAGGGAACTCATGGGCTTGGCCCAGGAGAACCTAGCATAAGCCCGGCAGCTGAAAAAGGTCTGGTATGACAGAATGCTCAAGCTAGAGAGTATGCTGTGGGGCATCAGGTAATGGTTCTCATTCCTGCCAGACACAACAAGCTGCAGGCAGCTTGGGAGGGACCCTTCAAAGTGGTAAGGAATGTATGTGATGTTAACTACATGGTAGAACTGCTAGGAAGGAGGCAGGGGCACAAATTGTACCATGTTAACATGATGAAACCTTACCATGACAGGAAGACCCTTATGCTGAGCATTTGTAGTGGATTGCAGGAGGAGTCTGAGGAGTATCTGGTGACTGATCTCCTCAGTGAGGCTTGGACTGATACCTCAGTGGAAGGGATAGCAATGTCCCAGCAGCTATCCCCTATCCAGGTTTGAGAAATCCAAGTAGTGTTACAGGAGTTTGGGGACATGTTCACTGGCAAACCAGGGTGCACCCACCTGGTGCAGCGCCGTGTGGATACAGGATCCCAAAGGTCTATTAAGCAGGCCCCTTATAGAGTGCCTGAGGAAGTCAAAAAACAATTGCAATGGGTGCAGTTGGCAAAAAAAAAACACACATTTTCAGTATAACATGTACCTGATGCTCTAAATGTAAACAGCTTAGACTTTTGGGGTGCTTAAACTAGAAGTCAGTATTAATATCTTTGCAATAAATACAATTGTAACAGGGAGTGGTACCAGCCTTCTTATTAACTATACCAGTCTTTTGATTGGCACGTACATCTTTATACCATAACTATTGCTTTAGATTCCTTTCTTTATTAAATATAAACTCTGGTCTAACTCCTAATATATTATTAATCTCATGACTAGTACTCAGCATGCCCCATTTTTTTAATAATTTTTTTTTAACCATGTTTGCATGTTTATTGTGTTTCATTATATAAACAATGTTACAATTACTAGTAGTATTAATCATAGTCTCTGAATTCTAAACATGTAAATAGGGTTTACCTGAACCACTTTTTTCATTCCTCACTAACTCTTTTGTATTTTCAATAAGTGCTTGATCATAGCCACGGCTTAGAAAACACCTGCCATACAATCCATTTCAGATAAAAAAAAACTTCCCTCCTTTGTACTCAGCATACTGGCTCTCAAAAACTGGCTTTTAACCACTCCTCCCTCTCTCTCTCTCTCTATATATATATATATATATATATATATGGGATGCATACTCTCTGAGTGGACGTATCTAACAGCCTGCACATTTTTTTCTATAGATTCTAGTATCAAAACCAATGTCATTAGATGTAACAACTATATCAAGAAAGCTAACCCTGTCATAAGAATATTTAACATCAAATAGTAAAAAATCAGTATTACAATGCAAAAAATAAACAAACACATTAAGACTATCTATATCACCTTGCCATAACAACAACACATCATCTACAAAATGCTTAAAGAATAATAAATGTTCATTCTTAAATGTATTTCCATGATCGTTAAAAACAAACTTCTCCTCCCACCTACTCAACACAAGGTTGGGATATGTATTAGCCATTGCGGTGCCCATGGCAACCCCCAGCTTCTGATGGTAAATTTTTTTATTAAAAACAAAGATATTATTGTTTAACACAATATCAGGCATAGAACAAAGCATTTCAACTTTCAAGTTAGAAAAAATGCTGTGTGCATGAAGGAATTATTTAATAGACCCCAAGCCATAATCATTAAGAATGACAGTAAATAGTGATTTTATATCCATAGTCACTAACAACAGTCTATCATGGTTATTAGCTAAAGACCATTCTCTCAAACTATTTAAAATGTCCCTAGTATCTCTGATATAACTCATACTCGACTTCAATATTGGAGCAAGTTGCTTCTCTAAATTCTTTGAGAGAGCAGTAGTAATCCATCTATTCCCCAAAACAATAGGTTTCATGGGAGGTGTACTTAAATTTTTACGAATTTTAGGGAGACCATAAATTATCAGGATTACTGGATGAGCAAGATATAAAAAATATATATTTCTGGTGTTATTATGCCTTCCATAAGTGAGTCATATAAATAACTTATAACCTTATTGATAATGGTGGCTACAAAAATCTTATTAACTTCGACAAATGTTTTAGTATCAGCCAAAAAAATCATACATTCATTCATTATATTGACTGACATCCATCACAATTTTTCCACCTTTATCAGCCTGCTTTATAACTATATTAGTGTTATGGCATAACTTATAAAATGCTTTGTGTTCACTACTATCTAAATTAAAGAATTTATAAACATTCTTTCTCTTACTGCAGTGGTGGTGCTACAGTAGCGTTGTCGCCTCACAGTTAAACGTTGCCCGTTCAATTCTCAGCTAGAGCGTCTTCTGTGTGGCGACATCTGTGAATGGGCATTCGTTCATTGAAGGTTGTGCATTAGGCCTGGCCAGCCAGCACGTAAAACTCTACTGCCAATCATTAGCGGACCAGAGTTCCACTGTGGCGACCCCTAACTGGGAAAAGCCGAAAGACACAAACATAAACATTCTTTCTCTTGAAAAACCGCTCATACATCTCCTGTTCACATATCACATAAAATGTATTAACTGTTGGAGTGCTAAGAGGCACAAAAGTACTAGCACATTTTAAACAGTCATTCTCTTGACCTACATCAGTTTTATATAACAACTTCAAGTCAACAATCCTAGCAAAGAGTTGTAATTCAGTTAACATTTCACTGAAATCTCTCTCACAAGAGGGAATAAATGAGAGCCCTTTATTTAATACTTTCAATATAGAAGCACTGAAAGTATAACTAGACAAATTAACAACATTACAGCTATTATTCATTAGTCCTTGTTTCTTGTTCTTAGTTAATGGCCATACCGAGCCTACCTTGGCAGAGTTCTACAGTCCCATCTGTGTTTCTGTGGTCAGTTCATGCTCCACTTCCATTCTGAATCTATTCTGACTCTTCCTCAAACCCCTGGACTTCTCTCTGATCTAGATAGGGTGTTTTTTTCTGAAAATGTGCAGGGGTTAAAAAAGCATCTTTATCAGCAATAAGGACATTCCGATCTGGAGAGACATCAGCTCATGCAGCTTTGACACCACTACTAGTTGAACTACTATTAAGTTAATTCAAGGAGTTGTTAGTCTCTCTTAAGGAGAAGCTGTCCAAATCATGGAAAGCTTCACTACATTTAACCTGAGCCCGTGTTGAAGGAAAAACACATCCATTAAACTCAGGTCCATTAATTGATAGCTGATCATCACTGGAAAGAGAAACAGCCGTTTGTGATGTCTCCCATTTAAAGTCTATAGGCCAATAGAAAATATTCTTAGTTTTAAAGTTAGCCATATCTCAGAATAATTTACATTTTTTATAGAAATTAACATCTTCATAAGCTCTTAAATTTTCTAGCATTTGACTATATTCCCTAGAGGCACATTTAAATTCAGCTGAGCTTATAAGTTTATAAGTTCATATGTTCATAGGTTCATAGGTGTTTACTTAGGCTAATGACCACAAGGGCATTTTTAAGCCTAGCCATGCATCTCAAATCACTGACAAGTTCTGATACCCTTGCTAAGTTTAAGCATGGGCCTGGAAGATGAACCATTTACAGGTTACCTGTTTGCATCAGAGACATAATTTATTTTATTTTACATTTGCTGACAGGGCTAGTCCAACTGGATATATGTCCATCTTCAGCAGAGGCCCAGGGAGAAAAGCTCCATTACAGAACTAGTAACATCAGATACATTACACATTTAAGGCTAGAGTACAAATTTTACATAGCCCATCAGTAATCAATCATATAATTTGCATTATTTAGAAGAAATAGCAACAACTATTTATGAGGTAGACATGTGTATACAATAGAAAGCTAGATAAACTATCTAGTGCTCGATAGTAGTTACTAAGAAAGGCTAAGTTAATACTGACTTATATTAGCTTACAGCTCATACTCTGAGGTATTGAGAAAGGTATACATTCAGCAGCAGTAATGAGACTGGAATATGGAGAGTATTAGGTGCCAAACCAGAGATGAATTTCTGGTTTCCCATCCAATTGTCCAAGCTGCACTTGAATTGGATTAGGAAGGAACTCTGCTTCACATGGATGGGGAACCTGTTCCATAGATGGGGTAGTCTCTGGGATACATACCTATCTCTCCAGCAGGTGCTATTTATATCACAGGCAAGGTTTAAGTCTTTAGAATGGGTAATTCTGGTACTGCTTGTTTTGTGGATATGCAGGAGGTCCATCAGAGTGGGGTCTGACAATGCTCTATATGCCAGGCATAGATCTCCCCTCAAAAGCCTGTAGGAGACAGAATACAGGGATAGGGCCTTGAGGTGGTCTGCATAGGAGATATTACTTATGCCCTGTATTCTTTTAGTGAGGAACCTCTGTGGATATTCCGGTTGTTGGCTATGCCTGGTTAGAAACATACGAAAGGGAGCATTGTACTCAATGATAGGTCTGATGAATGCTGGATACAATGGAACAATGACTCCCTTGGACTTAGATGCCATACCTTTGTTTATAAATTGCACAGCATAGAATGATTTCCTCACCACTGTAGACACATGATGATCAAAGGCTAGATTACTATCTATGTGTGTCCCAAAGTACTTGACTTTTGGGTCAACTCTAAGGAGTGTGTTATCAATATGATAGTTACCAGTGATGGATGACTTCCCAAAGGTTATGTTATGCATTTCTTGGCATTTACATTTGGTCCATGACTCTGACACCAGTTGTTTGCCTGTGTCAGCCCCTCCTGGAGAACATCTGTGTCAGTGTGTGATTCAATGACAGCTCCTAATTTGCAATCATCTGCAAATTTAGTCAGCCAGAGAACACTAACATTGGCCTTGACTTCTGAGAAGTAAATGCCAAAAAGGAGGCTCTGAAGGACTGATTCCTGAGGGACTCCACTTGTCACTGGCCTATTTGTAGAGCTGGATTCCCCAATTATAACTTCCTGGGTCCTGTCTGGGAGCCAGTTGGCTATCCACCAGGTGACATATGGATTTGTACCTAACCTCTTGAGTTTGTCAACAATGTCTGAGTCGGGTATTTTGTCAAATGCCTTGGCCAGGTCAAGGTAGGCAATGTGAATGATTTTGCCTTCATCCACTGCTTTGATGACCTTCTCAAAGAAGTCCACCAGGTTGAGTAGACATGATCTGCCCTTGAAACCAAACTGGGTTGGGTCCAGTGTCTGGAGATTTACTATATCTTTTTTGATCACCTTCATGATAATTCTTTCCATGGCTTTACATATAAGATTAGTGAGACTTATGGGTCTGTATTTTCCAGGGTCTGTACATGGCCCACCTTTGTGCAGAGGGATGACTGTTGCCTTTCTCCATTCATGAGGCACAAAGACTGTTTGGGGGCTACAGTTAAATAGTATTTCCATAGGCCCTGATAAGTCATGTTTCATGCTATTTAGAAGGCATCCTGGGATATTGTCTGGGCCCATTGATGCAGTGTTCTTGATCTCAGAGAGAGCATTAAGGACCTGTTGCCTAGTGATAGTAGGAGGAGTTGTACTTGATGATATTTCTTGAGGGAAGGTTATCTTCCAATGTTTCAATTTCAGATGTTAACTCAGCTTCATATTTCACAAAAAAATAATTCATTAAGTGCATGTAATCTGCACTTAATCTTAAATTGAGTTCTTTGCATTTTAATAAAATTTGGGGGTATTTATTCCCATGGGTTGGGATTTTAGTGATTCTTAGTCCCCTAGGGATTATACCAAGATCTAAATAAGTGTAAAAACATACCCCTGGATTCACTATTCTTCTGTGCAGGACTGGCATTTTAGGAGCAGGACGTCAATGCGCCATGCATATCAATGAAGGCGCACTGTCTGAGCTCCTAAATGGACAAGGAACATGTACGAGTGCAAGGGGTGTATCTGAGAGCAGAGATCTCAGAATATACACACCCATCTCAGAATATACACACCCCTGCAATGAAGAACAGCAGTGTATGAATAAGAATGAGCAAGACTGCTCATAGGTGTTCGCATACCCCCAAAAACATCCCCCCAAGTTTACAAGAGCAATAGTTAAAACATTAAATATAAAGAAGTATTTTTTTTTATAAAACATGTTAAATTTAACCATAGTTGCATGGGTTTGCCCATCGCTTAGCTAGGGTTAATGCAGCTTAAATGGCACAAGAGGATAAAAAGCAAGATATATGCAAATTAAGCAGTTTAGCAATAGTGTACTGGGCAGAGCATTCACCTTATGAGCAGTCATTCCCGCTTCGAGTCCCACTCTAGTACAATCCATTTTCCATGTCAAATCACTTTATGATCAATTTATTTTGCTGCATATCCTACGACATAACATATATTTGTGAACTGGAGTACTGCATTAAATGCAGATCTGAGGTGTCATTGTCATAATGTTGTAAAGTCCACAGATAATCATAAGTGCCCCATACAGTATATGTACACAGGAATCAGGGATACAAATGGAAGATAAAATGTGCAATGAATGATAAATCTATACTGTTTCCAAATCCACCACCTTCCCAAGAACCATTAGACATTACTGTCTTAATTAGTGCAGTGGTAAGTGGGAGTAAGCACTAGTAAGCAAGAGTAAGCATATTTAAGCAGAAGCAAGCAGGAGTAAGCATATTTAAGTAGTAGTAAGCTAGTTTAAGCCCATTTGCATGGGGGTAAGCAATGCGCACACAGGTTAAGCAATACTGAAGCTAACTCTCTGTAAGCATATTTAACCGGAGCTTAGCATTGCTTACCTTCCCACATAACCACACAAACCCGCTTACAATTGCTTAAAAGTGCCTTAATCACTCTGTATGCATCAGTCGCTGTTCTGACCAGAAAAAAAATAAACAGCCTTTACTTTTGGTCCATGACTCTGACACCAGTTGTTTGCCTGTGTCAGCCCCCTCCTGGACAACATCTGTGTCAGTGTGAGATTCAATGACAGCTCCTAATTTGAAATCATCTGCAAATTTAGTCAGCCAGAGAACACTAACATTGGCCTTGACTTCTGAGAAGTAAATGCCAAAAAGGAGGGTCCGAAGGACTGATCCCTGAGGGACTCCACTTGTGACTGGCCTCTTTGTAGAGGTGGACTCCCCAATTCTAACTTCCTGGGTCCTGTCTGGGAGCCAGTTGGCTATCCACCAGTTGACATATGGGTTTGTACCTAACCTCTTGACTTTGTCAACAATGTCTGAGTGGGGTATTGTGTCAAATGCCTTGGCCAGGTCAAGGTAGGCAATGTGAATGATTTTGCCCTCATCCATTGCTTTGATGACCTTCTCAAAGAAGTCCACCAGGTTGAGTAGACATGATCTGCCCTTGAAACCAAAGTGGGTTGGGTCCAGTGTCTGGAGATTTACTATATCTCTTTTGATCACCTCCATGATAATTCTTTCCATGGCTTTACATATAAGACTAGTGAGACTTATGGGTGTGTATTTTCCAGGGTCTGTACATGGCCCACCTTTGTGCAGAGGGATGACTATTGCCTTTCTCCATTCATGAGCCACAAAGCCTGTTTGGGAGCTACAGTTAAATAGTAATTTCAGAGGCCCCGATAGGTCATGTTTCATGCTATTTAGAAGGCATCCTGGGATATTGTCTGGGCCCATTGATGCAGTGTTCTTGATCTCAGAGAGAGCATTAAGGACCTTTTGCCTAGTGATAGTAGGAGTTGTATTTGATGATATTTCTTGAGGGAAGGTTATCTTCCTATGTTTCAATTTCAGATGTTAACTCAGCTTCATATTACACAAAAAAATCATTCATTAAGTGCATGTAATCTGCCCTTAATCTTAAATTGAGTTCTTGCCATTTTAATAAAATTTGGGGGTATTTATTCCCATGGGTCAGCATTTTAGTGATTCTTAGTCCCCTAGGGACTATACCAAGATCTAAGTAAGTGTAAAAACTTACCCCTGGATTCACTATCCTTCTGTGCAGGACTGGCATTTTAGGAGCAGGACAGCAATGCGCCGTGCATATCAATTAAAGGCGCGCTGCCTGAGCTCCTAAATGGACAAGGAATATGTACGAGTGCAAGGGGTATATCTGAGAGCAGAGATCTCAGAATATACACACCCATCTCAGAATATACACACCCCCTGCAATGAAGAACAGCAGTGTATGAATAAGAATGAGCAAGACTGCTCATAGGTGTTCGCATACCCCCAAAAACATCCCCCCAAGTTTACAAGAGCAATAGTTAAAACATTAAATATAAAGAAGTATTTTTTTTTTTATAAAACATGTTAAATTTAACCATAGTTGCATGGGTTTGCCCATCGCTTAGCTAGGGTTAATGCAGCTTAAATGGCACAAGAGGATAAAAAGCAAGATATATGCAAATGAAGCAGTTTAGCAATAGTGTACTGGGCAGAGCATTCACCTTATGAGCAGTCATTCCCGCTTCGAGTCCCACTCTAGTACAATCCATTTTCCATGTCAAATCACTTTATGAACAATTTATTTTGCTGCATAACCTACGACATAACATATATTTGTGAACTGGAGTACTGCATTAAATGCAGATCTGAGGTGTCATTGTCATAATGTTGTAAAGTCCACAGATAATCATAAGTGCCCCATACAGTATATGTACACAGGAATCAGGGATACAAATGGAAGGTAAAATGTGCAATGAATGATAAATCTATACAGTTTCCAAATCCACCACCTTCCCAAGAACCATTAGACATTACTGTCTAAATTAGTGCAGTGGTAAGTGGGAGTAAGCACTAGTAAGCAAGAGTAAGCATATTTAAGCAGAAGCAAGCAGGATTAAGCATATTTAAGTAGTAGTAAGCTAGTTTAAGCCCATTTGCATGGGGGTAAGCAAGGCACACACAGGTTAAGCAATACTGAAGCTAACTCTCTGTAAGCATATTTAACCGGAGCTTAGCATTGCTTACCTTCCCACATAACCACACAAACCCGCTTACAATTGCTTAAAAGTGCCTTAATCACTCTGTATGCATCAGCCGCTGTTCTGGCCAGAAAAAAAATAAACAGCCTTTGCAGGTCTTGAACCCAGGACCCTGTACACTATAGTCACAGTAGTTAACCACTAAGCCATCATAGCAGTACATATGTTTGAGGTATCACCAAACAGATCCTCACTATAGGCAATACAACCTGAACATGTGAAAGGAATCTATATACAGTTTTATATTGTATAACCTACTACAGGGCATAAATATGTGAACTGGAGTACTGCATTAAGCCCAGATGTGAGGTGTCATTGGAATAACGTGTTGAAATCCCTAAATAAACACAAGGACCCCATACAGTGTATGTACACATGAATCATGGACACTAAACACATATATAACATGTAATGAATAATAAATCAATGCCAAAATGCAAATATAATCCAAATTAAATATTAAATAATGCTAAGCATTGCACAGCCCAGCAGTAGTAGGTGTAAGCAATGTGTAGGCCAGCTAACTCAGTCTGCCCATTGGTATACCCCTTTAAGCAATGCCAGCCTTAGGTAAGCAGATTTGCCCATAGCTTAGCATTTTTAAAACCATCCAATCATGACAAAGTGCGGGAAAACAGCCCTATTTAAATCCAACAGGTGTTAGTACATCTCATAACTGGTTGCAGCTTCCTCCTGTAGGCACTATGTCTGGAATGGGAGAGGGTGTGTGCTTTTGGGTGCAGCACTGGGGCATCCAGGAGTCCAGAGACATGGCAGGACTCCTTGTGAAAGACCATGACCAGAGACTACTGCAGGGCCAGTACCAGGGTTCCAATACAAAGCAGAAGCTTGGGACCATCTTGCCCATGACCTCACCAGTGCCACTGGCATACCTCAAACTGGTGAGCAGGACAAGCATCACTATGCTGACCTGAAGCAGAGAAAGGGGTATCTCTTGGATCAGTGGATCCAAGAGGCTAGGAGGACAGGGGATGCCCCAGCTATGTGTAAGTATCAGTCCACTGCCTGTTTAATAATTGCGAGCTCATGTATATTATGTATAGGTATGGCTAAATATTCCTCTTATGTCTTTCACAGTGGCAGGTGAGCGGGCTGTGAAACAGGAAGTCCATGGCTGTATTCTGCAGTGGTTGTGATGCCAGGCAGGTTAGTAATACTCTTGCATGTACTGTCATAGGAAATAAATCTAAAAGTAGTAGTAAGTTAATTGCCTGTATAAAACCTGTATTGTTTAAGGCATGTACATCATACACCAGAGAATAGGGCATGAAGAGTCTCATATAAGTTGTATGTAAATAAATGCATAATAGCTTGACAATAAAGGTCTAACTGCTGGACTGCATGTGTTCACTCTGGTATCATATGGTAATGTAGAGCTGCAATCACTTAATAGTACTGTTGTAGTAAGCACTGTCACCCACACTGTGCTACATAAATAAAATGTGTAGGAATGTCTGTATATGACTGTTGTAATCTCAAGAGGTCAAATAGTACAACTGAGAGAGACTTAGACAGAAAACAGTGAAAAGGCAGACAACAAAATCTAAATAGCACACTCAACTGCAATGTTAACTGTTGTATTTTTTGCACACACAGCCATGGTTCGAATCCTGGGAGAGGTAGTAGGCTGTATGCAGACTCATACCCCACAACTGTACAGATATGTCCAGAATGTCCAGTAAATTGGCCCATAGCTGCTGCCTGTCACCCTGTCCCCCTGCCAAATCAGTGGGATGATCCCAGATGTTTAGGCAGCAAACAAGACATACAACTGATTGTCAGACATCTATAACAACAAATCTAGCAACTCCCCAAAATGTTATGAGAATAAGTAGCCAAGTATGTCCCATCTCCACCACCATGTTGTCAAGCTGTGACCAGAGTGTGTACAGTAACAGAGTGAGACGTATGTGCATAATACTAATGTGGAAACTGGTACTTTGTGTGGCAACATGCAGGTAGTGCTAACAAACATTGCTGCAACAGGTCTGTCAGATACAAACACTGTGCCTCTAAATAAAAGATTGATATTCTGTACTGGTACTGTTTACTCTGGTATTTTATGGTGTTGTTAGTGTTGCAGTTGCTCAGAATAATAAGGTATAACTCATCACTGCCACCCACACTGTACTACATAATACAACTGTCTAGAAAATCCTGTATAAGAGTGTTGTAATTACAAGGTCAGAATGTAAAACCACAGGAGAATTATAGACAGAGATCAGACAAGAGATACACAGCGATATCTATATAGCACATTCAACTGTGATGGACAGTGTGTTATTTTTAGCAGATACAGCCATGGTTCAAATCCTGGGAGTGGTAGTAAACTGTATGCAGAATCATACTCCACAAGTGTACACAAATGTCCAGTTATTCGGCTCATATCTGCTGGCTGTTACCCTGTCCCCTTGCCATATCTGTGTGCTACTTTATGACATGTAGGCAGCATTTCATCATATAACTGACTGTCAGAGCTGTACATATTTGGAAAATGTGAAATAAAACAAACCTGTCATTGTACAAGTCACTAAAGGTTTAAGAGGGCAATAGTCGAAATATGTCCCGGTTCATCTGCATGTGGTGAAGACATGCCCGGAGTGTGTGCAAAAAAGAGATGGACAGGTATGTGCATAACATCAACCTGGTATCTGGGAGTATGGGTAGAAACATTTAGGTAGTGTTAACAAACAATACCTCCACAGGTATACCAGGTAAGAGGTATGTACAGCAGGTAAAACTCAGTTTGTGTATATAGTTGTCGACAGCCATACCACTGTCCAAACTAAGGCAATAAGATAGTGTACTATTACCTGTAAGGTACAGATCACAGCACTGACTAGGAAAGTAATGCGAACTACAGGAATATACTAATTGTTAATTGACATCTTTCTCTACCCCCCACCATATCTGCAACAATTAACTAAATACACAACTCAATCAGTATGTGCTGAATTAACTCTACTGTTGGGACATACGTCCTATTGTTTGATAATTATTTAAATTTGTTTCTATGTATGTGCCATGTTGAAATACTCCCACATTGGTGGCATGCTGCCATCAATGTACCTGCATGCTGTTGTAATGACCACTGTGGTCCCATATATGCATGTGTTCTGTTTGCTATGCAACTGTTCCATATCTGGTATTTGGGGATAATGGGAATATCTATGCATGCTGTTATACCTAATCCTGGAATGTGTTGACTATTACTAACCCACATATGTTGATAAAATTTAAACACCATAGCACGTTTGGGAAGGCCAGTCCCAGCAGACCCACCTGTCCCACCTCAGCTGGCCTTGGCACTGGGCACCAGCACGTCTGGAGCCCAACCCGGGACCTCCTCATGCCTTGGTCCCTGCATCACTTTCAGGTGGAACCACCTCAGGGGATGGGGCTCGCCCCCCCCTGGGAGCGAGCGCGGATAGGAACCTGTCACCCATCACCAGGTCCAGGTCGTGGTGTGAGGCGAGCTCCGCAAGGAGGTCTGAAATCTTCTACGCCAGCTTGAGGGCCGTGTGTCACAACTAGAGGGTCGGCCTGGCCCTCCTACTCAGCCCCCAGCACAGCCACCTTTGGGGCTGTGAATGTGCAGTGGTGACTGCCCATGGGTGGGGACCTCAGTCCCACTGTTTCTACTAGGGGGCTCATGGGCTTCCGATTTTCCAACACCTCTCCCCATCAAGGTGTTTACCCCCCATGTGTTATATAATGCCCCTGTATGCGTCTTGTTTGTCTTGTCTGTTAGCCTACCCAACCTATCTCCCCAAATATACCTACTATCCCACCCCAACATCCCACTCTCACCTGAAAAAAAAATGGCAAACTGTTCCCAAAAAAAAAAAATCTCGCCCTATACATAGCTGTCCTTTTCGCACACATGTCCACTGGACACATGTAATCTGGTCTAATTGGCTTCACAACATATTAATGTTGTCCTCACCCCTCTCTCAGGGGTTTGAGTGTCCAAATCTAACTCCAAATTCAGTGTATATGCACAGCTGTTGCTGTAGAAGAAATGGGCAGATATGGACCTTCCCTACACCCGTCCTGCACATCCTTAGCTATTTCCCCTACTGTCTTTCCCTCTTTGTGCCCCTTTTTCACCACTTTCCTATCAACCCTTTTTCTTTTCTTTTAAAGAAATTAGCGTGGGGGTAAGCAGGAGTAAGCACTTTTAAGCAGCAGTAAGTGGGTTTAAACTTGTTTGCTTGGGGGTAAGCAATGCCTACACAGGTTAAGTAAATGAGAAGCTGAATCAGTATAAGAAACTGTAACCGGAAGTTAGCAGTGCTTACCTTCAGCAAACCCGCTTACAACTGCTTAAAAGTGCCTTAATCACTCTGTCTAGGGGTGGGAGGTTGGCATAATGGTTAAGGTGCTTACCTTACAGACACAATGTACAGGGTTTGATCCTCACAGGGGGTAATTGGCTAGGCTTGAAATGACCCACAAGGGCAGTGAGCCTAGTACTAATCTATGAACCTATGAACCTTCAAGTAGTACAACAGTAAAGACAGACTGGGCCACAGGATAACAATCAATCAACAGTAAGTAATGCAGATCTATAGTCTAGCAGCCTCTAACTACACTCTGTATGCAATCCCTAGGGGGAAAAGACTTCAGCTGACACAATGGGATGTATCTGTTACATAACAAGGGATAACTGAAACCATCACAATCACACTGACAAACAGAACAGTCTGTATAGCAGGAAGCAGTAGGCCTCCATTTTCCCAATGTGAATTACATGGTACTGTACATCCAGATACCTTAAGGCAGCTTACTCATGATATCCCTCATATGTTATAACAGCCTAGGTTAGTTATGGTGCATCCTTCCACATAGACTGACATACAGGGGCATATACCACTGTTGCATACACTGACCACTGGACTGCAGAAGGGCACACATGTATTGTGCAGATGAAGCCCACACATATATGGTCCCAACACCACAATATGTGTGAGGGCCACAACAGCATTGGAATGATGGCAGGAATGGCAGCATAATATACTTACAGGCCAATACATAACAGCCCCTGACAGCATGTCATATGGATAAAGCCTGGTATGTAGATGGTGGACAGAGGCATACACTAAGCAAGTTGCTGGTGTTACATGATAGTCTGCAACATAACCTTAGTCAGGAATATGAAGTCAGAAACACAAATGGATGTAGCTATGTACTGATAGCACTCAACACACATACTGCCAGTGATATATCTGACACAAGACCTGTGTGGTGGACACACTAAACTTAACAGGCACACCTCTGGCTATCAAGTGGATAGGCCCACAGTTGACAGCAATGCGGACAGACTGCATTCCATGTTAAACTAGTATGTACACACAAACGCTGTAACACTGGTGCTATACAATGCATACAGCAACACTCCTCACACTCTTTCTGTAGTTCTGGAACCTCATACAAATATGTAGCTGGCCTGAGTGTGTGAGTTCTCTTGTAAAAGGTATTGCTACCTGCTTTCTGTAACACTGCTGCCCACACACAAGAAGGATGTCCACCATACAGGAAAGGTAAAGGGACCACACCCACATGATGTAGGGATTTATAGTAGTGGGTTGCCATGACAGTGGTAGTTGGAAGTACTACACAGCATGCTACATGCAGGTAGCAAGTGGTGGACACTGATTGTTGCAGATGCCATCACCTGATCATGTACATCACCTGCAAAAGCCATGTTGCAATCTATTCCAAGCAGCTCAATCCATTTACTGGAGAGAGAGAGAGAGAGAGAGAAAGAGAAACCACAACCAAAGCCAAAACCAAAACTGAAACAGAAACAAAGAAAGCAGTCTAAGGCCAAAGCCAAGGAGAAAAAAACCCTACAAGAAAACCATCCAAAACAGACCTCATTATCACAACAGGTATGTGAAGTATATATACATGTAATTGACTGTAGTACTTGGTCCATAATACTGGGATAAATATATATGTGAGTTAAAACACTTTTATAAACAACAAAGCTTTCAGGTTAGAAAAAACCCTTTTTCAATGTTTCACAACCAGTACATTTAAGAACGCCCTTATATATACAACACATGAGTTAAATGATCATATGACCTGCAGCCATCATCACATGATCATTATCAATATATAAACACATAAAAACATTTAACTTACATTTAAACTAATAGCAATCTCTATCTATTAAACATCTAGTGAATAACAACATTCAAAAATATTCAAAAATATCCAAAATATCTATATTATACGCACATAATAAGTAAAATCAACTTAATCTGGTTTGTTGTATTCTATTTAAAACTGGCTTTAAAGACACTGCAGCATTCAAGCCAGGATGGTTGTCCGCTGATAGCCTAACTATCCAATCATACTCCCTGAGGTCCAGTAAATTAGATAAATCACCTCCTCTAGGTGATGCTACAATATAATCTAAGACTTGAAAACTAAAGCAATGTTCACTACCTCTTAGTGCAATGTGCTTAAATAACGCATTATTCTCATTTGAATGTCTAATGTTAGATTTATGTTCCGTTATGCGTTCTTTAAGCTTTCTTGTGGTTTTGCCCACATAGAAAGCTGAGCACATTTTACATGTTGCCAGGTAAACCACATTGCTAGTTATACAGGTGGCATAGCCACGGAAAATATACTCTTTTCCTGTTATCGGATGTTTAAATATACCTATTTGAGTCGTGTCACTGCTTTTAAGTATATCATTACAACAGTTACAATTATAGCAAGGATATGTACCCTGCTTCATACTTATTTTTACACCATCTTTCATATTATTAAAATCTTTGTAGCCAAGTATACTCTTCAATGTTCTCATATTTCTATAGCAAAAATAAGGTTTGTCGCCAACTATTGATTTTATGTCATCATGTGCTAATAACACTTTCCAGTATTTAAACAGTATTTTATTTATATTATTCGACATTGAGTTAAATGAAGTAATAAATCTCAATTTATTTATAGTCGGCCTAGTCACTTCCATGGTATTTCCTAGTTCGGGTGTCTTATTGAAAATAGGTTCATATAGCCCTTCTCTATTAGACATTATATGTTCTTTTACATTTCCTAATAGATTCAGAGGGTACCCACTGTTCTTAAATTCTTCATAAACTTCATCCAGCTGTTTTAAAAAGTTATCATATTCAGAATTTAGTCTACTAACTCTGGCCATTTGGGCCTTAACAATGCCCTTAAAGACGTGAGGTGCATGCATGCTGCTTGCATGCAAGTACCTACCGGATGCCACTTCTTTTTTAAATATAGATGTACTAATCTCTTTGTTATTTTTCTTAAGTTCTACATCCAGAAAATTTATACACGTATCTGATACTTCCACTTTAAACTTTAGATAATCAGTGGTATTATTTAATAAGGAAACATAATCTAGAAGATCTACTAGGCTTCCCTTCCAAAGCAAGAAGCAGTCATCCACGAATCTCTGATAGAATAATATATTGCTATTCACAAAATGTTCACCATTGCCTATGTGCTCCTTTTCCCATTGATAAAGAACAAGGTTGGCGTATGTATTTGCCACAGGCGTACCCATTGCTACGCCTGTTTGTTGTAAATATATGTTATTATCAAATAAGAATATATTATTTTTTAGCACTAGGTCCAGTAGCATACATATATTTTCTACATATCTATTTGTTCTCTCATGGCCAGCCATCAGAAAACTTCTGATGGAATCTATCCCAATGTCATGTGGAATGACCGTAAACAATGAAGTGATATCCATGACCACCATATAGATATCATTAATATTACTAACTGCATCTTTCAAATCTAGATAACATAGTTTCAACTTTTCTAGGAAATCTACAGTGTCCTTAATTACTGTTTTACACTTAGATAGCAATGCCGTAATTAAAGATATTTTGTTTGTCTAAGGTTTATTATTTATGTACACATTACATGAATGAAGTATAATACTGTTTGACATATTCATATGACTGTGTGTCTAAGATCTACATGTATGACATTTCATCTATTGGATAGCTTAGTATTCATTAACACTGTGAAAATATGATATACACATGAGTATTGCTTTATTTGACACATTTACTCTAAATGCACTATAGTTCAGGAATAATGGTCTTTTCAACATTCATTTGTATCATTGGTTTTAAAATGCTAGTTAAGATCATGTTATCAGTAACTACCATACTTCTGACTGTATAATACATCTTTTAGAATAATATGCTCCACTATGTCTGCATGGCTTAAATGATCATGATATCCTGCATTACCTCCCTAACGTTGCTGTTGCTTGTTCGGGTATCACCTGTATTGTTTTAAAATAGTGTGATTTTAGTTTTCACTTGATATGAAAGATATGTTCAAAATACTTCACAAGGTTTCTGCAATGGCAAAAAAAGCAGGCTTTTCTCAAAGGTTTCCCCCCCTTGTTTTTATAAAATTTTATCCCCCTTTTTTAAAATTTCCGGGGGCAAAAAATTTGCCTTTTTTTATAAATTACATATCAATTTCATAGATTTATGTCCTTTGTCCCTAATTTTTTTAATTGAAATAGAACATTATTAAGGCATAGCAATATAAATATCAAGCTTCAATAAACTAAACTTAAATATTATGTAATGTTAAATGAAGATGACTATAATTTACAATAATATTCTAAACATGCCTGTTCACTTAATATTTTATCTTTTGTATATTTAATTTTGGTTTTTACAAATACATGATAAATAATTTGACAAAAATTTTCTTTTCAATTGCATTTAACTAATGCAATGTTTATATATATTATTTCACAAAATTAACTTTTAAAAATTTTTCCAAAGGTTATAAAACCATTTAAGTTATAAAAAAATACTGTTTACAATATAAAGTATATTGGTTTTAAATTGCGGGTAAAGATCTAAAATATTTTAATCATTAATTCCTATCTTCATTAGTATAAACCCCTTTTTTTATTAATATGCTATAATTGAATTGATAATTTATTATTTTCTTATTGGTACTTTCTTTTTGTATCACTTTTCTAATATCAGGATGTATTCATGTAGTTCTTCCTTGTTTGTCATTTCACTTTTTCCCTGGTTCTGCCTCTGTACTAAGCTGCATTTCGTGCAGTGTTTCTGGTTTAGTTTACCTTTCACTGCTATCAATTTTCATATGTTTGCATTCTAATCATAGGGTTTTCAGAAGGTATGATTACGTTTGATTGTTTCGAAAATAAGTTCCAATTGAAATATCAAGTAATCCAACTATGTTTTGAGTCTGTAAAAATAAATGTTTACAAATAGTCACATTGTTGTCTAAATGAAGTATTCTTAAAATAAAGGGTTACTGCTATAATTTTATAATTTTCTTTTCCAGATTCTACACTAAGGGGTAGAATTTGGTTGACATTTGAAAAGCCTATGCTAGCAGTTCAATCCTTCTATTTAATTTTCAGTTTTTATCAGGGAAAAAATTCTTAAAGTATATTTTTAAGATTAAATTATTTCCCTGTTTAAAGGATTGCTTTAGATTCTGTAAATTCAATGCCTGCCATATCAAAAAAAGTTGTTAACATTTACACAATTTTCCTTATTTCAAATCAATACTTATAGTTTTTATCATAATGGATAATACTTAAAGTGAATATATCTTTCTGAAAGATTTAATTTTCAAGCCAGCTTGGGTTTTTTAAAAATTTTAATCAAATTTGTGAACATGAATAAGTTTTTATGATTCTAATAACAAATGTTGGTGTTAAAACCACTAACCCTCAGGTTATCAAAGGGAAAAACTTTGTTAAAAGTAAATCACTTGAAATTAATGTAACCTATTAGTGTGATGAAGAAATAACTCTATAAGTTTCTAATTAAGCATACAGGCAAAAAAGGTTAATCTGCAGTCAGCCCCTTTTTTCATACATGAAGAACTCAACTAAATTTGTTTAGGGAATGATATCCACTTTTAAAAAAGAACCAAATTTAAATCTAATAAATTAATGTTTTTGAACAAATTTTTTTTTGATTAAAAACCATTAAAACTGGATTAAGAAAAGGTGAAATTGCCTCCCTTTTCAAAAGTCAAAAAAATTCAATGGGCTGATTAAACCCGGAAATGAAATTTTGTTTTTTTTGTTTGTCAACTTTTTGGCTTGGAATTTTTAAAATACCCAAGTTAAAAAACCCCAATTCTAAATTTTTTCAAACCCAATTTTTTGAATTTTTTAAACCCTTTTTTTTTGGTTTTTAATTTGATTTTTTTTTTTTTTTTTTTTTTTTTTTTGGGGGGGGGGGGGGGGGCCTTTAACAACAGGAAAAAAAGTTTTGGTTTTTTGGGGAAAATTTTTCAAATCAGATCACATTTTTTGCCTCTGAAATTTGAAGAAAAGTAAATTTCCAAAAGAAGATGTTACCGACTGAAAATAAATTCTTATCAATTTTCTTTTGGCTCAAGTTTTCCCAATCCATTGTCTGCCCATAAAGAACTATAGAGTGTTTGCACATTTGAAAAGCCTAGTGCTAGCAGTTCATCCTCCTTTGCTAAATCCCCAGATTTTCTGGTTTTGATATAAAGGAAAAAATTTTGTTCATTAAAGCATATAATCTTTACTTAGTTTTAAAATTTTAAAGGTTTGCCACTGTTTAAAATTTGGGGATATGCTTTCCCTAGGCTTTTTTGAAAAAGCCCTCGCTATCCCCTGCTCCATGTATGCATCAAAAAAAAGGCTGCCACTGCGGGCCTTTTACCTTCCTTTCAGTGCCTGTATTTCAAAGTCTAGCATACTTATAGAGGAGGTATTCTCTTTCATCACAGCTGGAATGGCGTTACATGTAACTTCAGAAGTGGATTTACTTCTTTCTCGAACAAAGATTTCAATTTTTGATAATCCATGACTGGCTGGCTGCGGGGGTTTTTAAAACCCCCCCCCAAAAAAAAACCCCAAAAAAAAAAAAGGAAGGGAAAAAAAAAAAAAAAAATTTAAAAAAAAAAAAAAAAAAAATTTTAAAAATTTTAAAATTTTTTTGGGTTTTTTTTAAAAATTTTTTAAAAAATTTAAATTTTAAAAAGGTTTTTAAATTTTTTTTTAAAATTTTTAAAAAATTTTTTTTAAAAAAATTTTTTTTTTTAATTTTCCTTTTTTTCCCCCTTTTTTTTTTTTTTCCCAAAAAGGGGGGGGGCCCCAAAATTTTCCCCCCAAAAAATTTTTTTAAAAGGCCCCAAAAAAAACCCAAAAAAATTTTTTTTTTGGGGGGGGGGGAAAAAATTTTTAAAAAAGGGAAAATTTGGTTTTTAAAATTTTTGGGGTCCCCCCGGGGGGGCCCCAAAAATTAAAAAAAAGGGGGGCCCCCAAATTTTTCCCCCACCCGGAATTTTTTTTTTAAAAAAAACCCCCCTTTTTTTTTTGTTAAGGGTTTTTTTTAAAGTTTTTCCCAAAAATTTTAAAAAAAAATTTTTTTAAAAAATTTTTTAAAAAAAAAAACTAAATTCCTTCCGAAAAAATTTTAAGGTTTTCCCCCAAAAAAGGGGTTTTGGGAAAAAAAAACCCCCCCAAATTCCTTGGGTTAAAAAAGGGGAAAAAATTTTAAATTAAATTTTAAAAAAAAAAAAGGGGTTTTTTCCCAAAAAAAATGTTTTCCCAAAAAACGGTTTTTCCCCTTTTTTTAAAAAAACCCCCCAAAATTTTTGAAAAAAAAAATTTTTTAAAATTTGGGGGCTTTTTAAAAAAATTTTAATTTTTTGGGGAAATTTTTTTTTCCCCCTTTTTTAAAATTTTCACATTTTTTTTCCCTTTTTTGACCGAAAGTTACAATTATGAGGATTCTTTTAAGGACTATTAATACGGACATATTTTTTTCCAAAAGATTCATCGGTTTTAATTTAACCCATGAAATGCTTTAACCCAAATAAATATAAAATTTAGAAAAACTTTAAAGCTTTTAAAAACAATTATAACATTTAACCAAGTTAGAAGAAAAATTTTTAAATTTACCTATAAAGGGGTTTAAACCAAGGGTTTTTATGATAATTAAATTTAAAATTTTTTTTTCAAAAAATTTACAATTTTTTGAATTTCTACCCCGATATTTTTCAAAACACAAAAACATTGTTTTTTTTTTGGTCCAATTGAATAGTTAATTATCTTAAGAACAACAAGGATTTATTTTCTAAAATTTAAAAAATTATTGGCTGGAAAAAATTTAATGAATTAATTATTTTGCAAATTTGAAATTATAATAAAATTTTTTTTACCTTCCATTTTTTTAAAATGATATGGTTTATAAAATTAATCTTGCCTTTGGAAAAAATTTAAACCCTTAATAAATGTATTAAACCCAAAAAAACCTTTATTCCTAGAAATTTTTAAAATCAAATAATTTATAGAAGGGGTAAAGGGTTTCTTTTGCTTAAGTTTATTTACCTGAGATAATTAACATCATAAATTTTCTTAAGGCTAAAGCAATTTACGTTAAAGGTTAAACATTGTTTTTTTATCAAAAGTTTTATTCCCGAGAACATCAAAGAAATTTACTTTAAATTTATTTATGGAATAAAATATATTTTCAAAATAAACCTTATAAACAATTTTGTTCGGTTAAATTATAAAGGAGCTGTTTTAAACCCATTTAAAGTAATTTTATTTTGATAAATGCCTTGGAAATTAAAGCATTATCGGGATTGTTAAAATGTCAAATTCCCTAGATGAGAAAACAAGAAGGAATTCATATTTTAAAAAAGGATTTATTGAAAGCTGATTGACTGCCTTCCCATTGGTAAAAAAAATTTGTACATTGAAATGAATGGGGGAATTTAATAAGTTCAAAAACTGTAAAAAATAAATCTAAGTGAAGGGCAAAACCATTTTCATTAAACAACTAAATGCAGTAAGGGTAAAAAATAAATGAATTTGTTTAACTCAATTTTCTAAATTTAAAATATTTTAATAGGAAAATATAGCAAACAAATGGGTTACCCTTTTAAAAATTAAATTAAGGTTTGGGGAAAATTTTTAATTGAAAATTTGGGGAAAAAGTACTCCTGCAAAAATTTAATTTAATGATCAAGAGTAGCACCAAATTAATTAAATAAAAAAAAATTTTTTAAGCACCTGAAACCAGGGTTACTGAACATTTAAATTGTATTTTGAAAACCCCAGAAAGCTGCACAAAATTAAATTAATTCAAAAGAAAAGTTGCCAAAGATAAATTTTTAAAATTTTTAAGAATTTTTGCATATAAGGAATTTCAATTTACTAGACCTCAGGGAGTATGATTGGATAGTTAGGCTATCAGCGGACAACCATCCTGGCTTGAATGCTGCAGTGTCTCTAAAGCCAGTTCTAAATAGAATACAACAAACCAGATTAAGTTGATTTTACTTATTATGTGCGTATAATACAGATATTTTGGATATTTTTGAATATTTTTGAATGTTGTTATTCACTAGATGTTTAATAGATAGAGATTGCTATTAGTTTAAATGTAAGTTAAATGTTTTTATGTGTTTATATATTGATAATGATCATGTGATGATGGCTGCAGGTCATATGATCATTTAACTCATGTGTTGTATATATAAGGGCGTTCTTAAATGTACTGGTTGTGAAACATTGAAAAAGGGTTTTTTCTAACCTGAAAGCTTTGTTGTTTATAAAAGTGTTTTAACTCAACTATTTGTTGTTTGGATAAATATATATGTGCCATCAGGTATTGTTGTAATGATGTTCAGCTGAACAACTGCTATGGACAATAGAGTCTGTCCCTATGGGTAGTGGGCCATACCCATCACCTATGCAGAGCAGTACCGACTAACAAGATGTAAGCCAACATAGTGTGTGTTGTGCAATGGAAAGGATGTATATTACTGTGGCCAATAGCTGGTGGTGGAAGTAATGCCATAATGATGGACACATGGGTTCCAGAGCCCATCACATGCAAGACACTCAGGTTAACATGTTTTGTAGCATGCTGAAATGCCATAGGTGTGTAATAGGCTAACCTGAAATCTGGCCCTATATATATATATATATATATATATATATATATATATATATATATATATATATATATATGTGTGTGTGTGTGTGTGTGTGTATATATATATATATATATATATATATATATATGTATATGTATATATATATATATATATATATATATGTATATGTATATATATATATATATATATATATATATATATATATATAGGTTTACTATCAAAATTTCGCCATGCAATTGCACGGCTATGAAGTATTCGAACAACTTATGTTCGAACACTTCATAGTATCGGACAGGTTGTGTGCCAACGTTATCATTGCGAATGGACTGTGCAGTAGCAATTATAACGTTCGTTCATGTAAAGGGATCGCGGTACAGTGCGGTTAGGGAAATACATCCCTTTCTTCACTGTAGTGCGAACTCGGAGTTGGAATATTAAGTTAGGGGGGTGTGTGGGGGCAGGACTTGCCCCGCCTGCATAGATGTTAGTTTAGGCTAGTTAGGTGGGGAGTTAAGGGAAGGGTGGGAGTGTTGTTAATTGTCGAAAATGTCGCGAGTGACATTTTCGACAATTCAACTATTTCGACATTAGGGACATACGGAAATGTTCATTCCGATGTTACACTTCGAACATTCATACACTTTTTTTTAATTTTCGATTTTATGATAGTAAACCATATATATATATATATATATATATATATATATATACACCTCCCTAATGTTAGGCTGTGTCCATATGTGGCACCTGTCTGTGTTGTAGCAAGGCAGAACAGTGCAGTTGTGCAGGAAGGAGAGTTAGAGATTGTGGATCTGATATCTGAATGTACCCCATATTTAGGCATGTATATATATATATATATATATATATGTATGTCTACAGATATACACATACCCCTATATATATATATATATATAAACACATATATACAACATAAAATATATCTACACACACACACACACACACACACACACACACACACATATATATATATATATATATATATATGTATATGTGTGTGTGTGTGTGTGTGTGTGTGTGTGTGTGTGTGTGTGTGTGTGTGTGTGTGTGTGTGTGTGTGTGTGTGTGTGTGTGAGAGTGTGTGCGTGTGTATGTCTACATACATACAAACACACACACACATATGTACATAAATACATGTCCCCTATATTACCACCACATGCTGCATGCTATGTGTGAGGGAACATTACACATAGCAATACATACAGATATATACAGCTGTAAGTGTGTGCAACATGGGTTTTTATGTCACATGTGATCCCCTTGTTGGGACTATATTGCCCTTGTCAGTGAAGTAGGGAATGGGAATATGGGGAAGAATAGCAGGTATATTTGTGGAGGTGGTTCGGGTTGGTAGATATAGAGGACAGCCTACAGGGGTGGTATATGACACACGTGGTGGGGAAACACCCTGGATGGTGTGTGTGGTCTGCGATGTGGAAGCCCTATGAGCCCTATATGGAAACAATGGGAACAAGGCCTCCACCCATTGCTAGTCACAACAGCAGTTCCATGGCCCTGAAGGTGCCTGGCCTGGAGGCTGAGCAGGAGGATCATGTGGACTCTGTGATTGTATACTGGGGGCCTCAATATGCTGCAACACATCTCACAAGCTTCTGTAGAGCCCCCTATGGAACAGACACTGGAACTGACCTCAGGTTACAGGATCATGTCTGTCTGTGCCCCCAGGGGGACACGCCATCCCCTGAGTTGGTTCCACCTGAAGGTAGTGCTGGACCAGTAGATGAGGAGGCCCCAGGGTGGGTCCAACATGTGATGTGGCCTGGTAACATGGCCAGATGAGGTAGGAGAGCTGGGTTCTGCTGGCAACTATTCCCTAAACATGCTATTGTGTCACTGTTATAGAACATATGTGGGTAGTAATAGTCCACACAATCCCGGAACATGTCCAACAGCATGCATAGACATCCCCAATAACATAGAATAACAGATGTGCAGCAAGCATACCACATGCATATATGGAACCATAGTGGCCTTGTCAATGGCATGCAGGTGACATAGTCTGTAACAGGCCAGCAATGATAGCGTCCCCACAGGGAACATGGCTACAAACACATAGCACAAAGCGTGGTACAACACAATATATGTCCCTATGGTAGGTAAGCTGTAGCCCTACTTATTGAGTTGTGTGAACAGTTTGTTGTCATTGATATGATGGGGAGGGAGACAGAGATTTGTATTAAGAACTATGGTAACCTTGCTGTATGAGTTGCTCAGACCTGTTTCCATCTTTATGACTTTCAGGCAAGATGTACCACAGCCGTTTACAAGGGTATTCAGCGATGAAAACGAGGTCATACTGAACCACATGTTACAGCACTACCAGGTTCTCTTCAGCAGGACAGCCCATGAGCAGCAGGAGCGGACCACCCTGTGGAATGATCCACTCCACAGGGTCAATTATGTCGGCCTCCATAGCTGCAGTTATGAGCAGGTCCGGCATCATTGTACTGACCTGCTTCACAATGCCTGTCGGCATGCTGCTGCAGTCCAGGGGGATCACCTTGCAACAGGGGGGAGGTCATGCCATCCATCCCCCCCAACACATGTTGAGGAGCTCCTCGCCAGCCTCGTGGCACCTGCCCTCCCGCACACCCAACAACTGGCAGAGACCATCACATCTCCCACACTCTTATGTATATCCCTCTGGTATACCACCAAGGCAGCAGCCTGTAGCTGGTGAGAATGTTTTTTGTTAAATAAAATTAAGAATTCAATACACAGGAGGTTCAGGTTCAAAAGTTTACTAGTGTACACCAGGAGGCAAAAAACGTACAAGTACAGAATTTTGTCTAACACGAAACAGGAAGCACACAATTTTATATAGTCTTTACATTCAAGCTGTGCCCACCTTACTGACATGGTATGTCACAGGGCATCTACATCACTTTAGCTTACAGTCCTCTATTCATAAAAACTGCTGATGCTGTATATTTTAAAAAAGTTTTCCTCTGGTAACAATATGGCCTTGCTATCCACCTGGTCAGACATAATGTCTTTCTGTAAAGTTACTTCTTCAAGGTTTCACCTCATTTCAAATACAATAGTGGATTCAATCTTCTAATACACATCTTTGTTCACTGTAACACTTTCCCACCAGCTGCATGCTATCTTAGTAACACAACTCATATACAAGGCCAAATCATCCCAGCAGGAAAGAGCAGAAGATTTCATTATTTTACATATTTAATTTCCTGACCCAGCAGATAATCACTTGTGAAAAGCATAAACATTAAAACTTGCTAAGCTAGCAACTGCCAGGGTCGGAGGTCAGTTTGCTTCAAGCCACACTGCAGTTTCAAAACTACTTACATTTACACATGAATTAATCCTTTCTGTTATATGATTAATAGAATAAAATACATTATATACTACTTTGTTTTTAAACTAGTATTTCACACATATTCAAATACATATTTTTCTTACATTTTCCCTCCTTTTAATACTTTTTATTCAATTTTGAAGTATGTATAATGTCATTTCATCTCCCAACCTCTTTCACTAAGGATTTTCAGTTAGGTGAGTCATTCAATCTATACTTCAGAAAAAATGTCATCTGAGATCAATTTTTCAATCTCAATATCTTGGTACAAAGTTTCAGTAACAGATACATCAATAAAATCTTTGATTAGTCTTTTCATGCAGGGAATTCCACAACAAACACATGCTCCTATTAGGAGTATACCCACACAAATGGCAATCAGAATATTCATTAGGATGGAACCCCTCCCCCCAAATAAATTCTGGAAAAAGTTTGTCAGTGGGTTTGGGCCTGGTTCAGTCATGGCTGATACTTGCTGAATTACCTCTAGGTGATTGCTAATTTCATGCCTATTGTCTGGTATGTATGCACAGCATTCTTCTTTGATAAGCGTGCACGTACCACCTCTCGACGCTAGGGTGAAGTCAAGAGACATTCGATTCTGTAACACAACAGTTCTCATTGCATTCAGTTCATCAGTCACCAGTTCTAGGGCAGAGAAAGTTGCATTACTCATTACTTCGAGAAGTTTCGACAACTTCCTCAGCTCCCAGATCGATTTGACTGCTCCATATGCTGGGAATATTCCTGCCCAAGATATAACACTGTCACTCAAGTCCATATGAGTCAATTTACTTTTGTCTTTCACGGTATTATGGTCTTTCCAGCCAGCTTCGATCCGTCCAACTGGATTTACAGGTTTCTCGACTGGACCTCCAGGTTTCCGAGCTACTTCTCTCACGTTTAGTAGCTTACCCAAAGGTAATTCTGCAGTATGTCTTATTGCAGGAACCAGATAACCCAAAAAAGAACTGCCGGACCAATTCTCAGGTAACCATTTATATGCTTTTTTCCCACAAATAAAATAACAGTTTTCGACCTTAGTACTAATACGCATTAACCCTGCATGAAACATTTTCTGATCTATAACTGACAATTGTTTAAACAAAACATGATTCTTGCGAATGTCATTCATGGTTGTTTTCAGTGAGTTCAAATATGAGTGATAATTAGTATTGCAAAGGATATTGCCATTACTATTCTTAATATAACACTGGTAATATATGGTTATATTACAATTGCTCCAGCCCACCTGGAGAGTATCATTTTTGTAAACACATACAATTCCTTTTTGTGTGACAGGTAAAAATAAAGCTATTTTGTCCTGTGATCTCACAGTTCCTGTATCAAAGAGTAAATTCTCCCAAGTCTCATTTATCCCCAAAGGGACAGCGGACATTATCAGTCCTCCATATGCTGTTGGTATAGCTGTACAAACCCAGCAATTTGAAATGCTCATAGTCTCTGCATATACACGCTTCATGGCTAGGTATGTGTTAAAATTTGGATGCCAGTCTATAGACGTTTCGTCACACCTTCCCACTTTCACTTGTGTGGTTGAGTGTAGGAAAAACCACAACAAGAGGAAAATTGTTACAATTATAGTCAATAAATGTATACTCAGCAAAATGATTATGCAACATCTCTGGGGTTGCTCTAACTTTCTATTCGCTTTGTTTTTGGCCATCTTGCCCTTGTTGTATATCAGTCACAAAGTTTTTATCAAGTTGAAAGTTCTTTACCTGTTTGCAGTGTGTCAAATGAACCCAGGACGTCCTTTCAGCCACTCTGACCACAGTAGGCGTTGCCAACAGTACCTGGTATGGCCCTTCCCACTTTGGACTCGCCCAGTTCTTCCTTTTCGTCACTTTCAGCCACACCCACGTCCCGGGGGCCAAAACTGCTTCCACCGGTCTGGTCTGTTCCTTATCTGAAAAAGAGTTAAACTGCAAAACAGATTTATTTGTTAACAGTTTCCTCATATAACTAGCTAATGAACTGTCAGCCTCTTGCTCTGCAGGCATGAGAGCTTTCCACTGAGGCACATAATATGCTCTCCCAAAAATCATTTCAAAGGGAGTCAAACCCTTCAAATTTGGAACCGTTCTCATACTCAGCAGTGCTAAAGGCAGACAGTGTATCCAATTCTTTTGGGTTTCTTCAACTAACTTCCTAAGTTTATTCTTAAGGGTACCATTGTACCTTTCCACCAGTCCTGCTGACTGTGGGTGGTAGGCGCAATGGTTTTTCAAGGAGATACCAAAAAATCTCCCTAGTTGTTGGATTGTCTGGTTCACAAAATGTGTGCCGTTGTCACTATAAATTCTTTCCAGAATGCCAAATCTAGGGATTATTTCTTTTATCAGGGCTTTTGCCACTGTTGCTGCATCCGGATTCTTGGTTGGAAAAGCTTCTACCCATTTAGAAAACATATCTACAATGACTAAACAATACTTTTTCCCTTCACACTTATTCAATTCTATGAAATCCATACAAATAGTATGGAACGGATACGGTGGTATAGGAAAAATTCCTTACTTAGGTTTAAATGCCCCTTGTGCATGATGCTTGTTACAAGTATGACAAGCTGCACAAATTTTTTTTGTGTAATTTGTGAATCCATATGTTTGGAATATTCGGTTTACTAACTGTGCCATCCCCCCTGTTGAGACATGGCACTGCCCATGGCTCAACAAAGCTGCATATCTAAATAAATTAGACGGCAATATCGTTTTTTTCTCTTTGGAAATGTACAGTCCATTTTCAAGAATTGCGCCTTGTTTTTCCCATTTCTGTTTTTCTGCTTTTGTAGTAAGCATCTGCATTGTTTTTAACATGTCTAAATCTAAAATCTCAGAGGGTTGTAATTCCTCATTCAAAAGTAAGGTTTCTGAGTCTGAGGCTGCTTGCTTTGCAGCTGCATCAGCTCGTGCATTGCCTTTTGAAATCTTATCCTGTTGTTTTGTATGAGCTACACATTTACAAATAGCTACTTTGGTAGGTAACTGAATAGATTCTAATAATTCCAAAATAAATTGCGCATGATTAATTGGTTTTCCACTAGATGTTATCATCCCTCTATTTTTCCATTGTTGTGCAAATACATGTACTGTAGAAAAAGCATACTGACTATCAGTATATATGTTTACACATTTGTCTTTTGCTAAAGAACATGCCCGTGTCAAAGCTATCAATTCCGCTGCTTGTGCAGATAAGTTATGTGGTAAGGATTGGGCTTCTAGAATTTCAGTGTCTGTAACTACTGCATACCCTACTAGATTCTTTCCTGTAGGGCCCCTTCTGCATGAGCCGTCCATGTAATATGTCACCTCAGCATCATCCAAGGGCATATCTGTAAGATCTTGTCTAGGCAAGGCTAATTGTTCAATCTCCTGCAGGCAGCTGTGTGGTGTGCCATCCGCAGGAGTTGGGAGTAATGTTGATGGATTTAATGTCGTACATCGTTCAATTGTCATATGAGGTTGGCTCAGCAGTATAGTCATACATGAAAGATGTCTAGCAGGAGAGAGATATGCTACTTTTTCTTGCAGTAAAATTATTGCGACTGCATGAGACACTCTCAATGTGAGAGGGTGGAATAACACCACTGAGGCTGAAGCCTGTACTGCCATTGCAGCTGCAACTACTGCCTGTACACAGTGAGGCAAAGATCACGCCACTGGGTCTAACTGCGATGAATAATAGGCTATGGGGCGTTGCTTATCCCCATTTTGTTGCGTCAGCACTGATGTCATATATCCTTGCTTGCAATCTATGGTCTGAAAGAATCGTTTGTGATAATTTGGGAGTCCTAAAACTAATGAAGAAGCTATCAACTGCTTCAACCTGCAGAAAGTCGTTTCTGCTTCAGGTGTCCATTGTAAAATATCTTGTGCTGCCATTGGTGTCTTATATATCAAGTCAGTCAGTGGATCAGATTCCAAAGCATAATTTGGTATCCAGCTCCGACAGAAATTAGTTGTACCCAAGAAAGACATCATTTCCTTCTTGGTTACTGGTTTGGGTGCTTGCAAAATTGCTGTTTTTCTTTCCTCGTCTAATATTCTACCCTCATTGGATATTACATATCCTAGGTATCTAACTTGTTTTTTCCAAAGTTGTAACTTACTTTGGTTTACTTTGTGTCCTTGTGTTGCTAAAAATTTCAATAACTCTACAGTATCCTCCCTGCATTGTTGCTGGGTGGGGGCTGCTAGCAAGATGGCATCTACATAAAGTAGAATCTGACTACCTCCCAGTGGGGTAAACCCTGCCAGGTTGCTAGCCATTTCTTGTGCAGTGGAGCTCATAAACAAAGACATTGGGGACCTACAGACACTAGATCCTACCCAGTTCGGCTTTGTCAAGGGCAGATCCTGCCTTTTGAACCTGGGTGACTTCTTTGAAACAGTCACCAAAGCCATAGATGAAGGGAAGGTAGTCCACACAGCCTATCTGGACCTTGCAAAGGTGTTTGACACAATACCCCACTCGGGCATCATAGATAAGCTATCCAGCTTAAATATAAACCCCTATGTCACAAGATGGGTCGCAAACTGGCTCAAAGACAGAACTCACAGAGTGAGAGTTGCTGGAGCCATGTCAGACTCGAAACTGGTCACAAGTGGTGTCCCACAGGGTTCTGTCCTGGGACCACTCTTGTTCAGTATATACTTTTCAGGTACAGGCAACGTGGGAGGACTATGGCTCACCATGTTCGCAGACGACTGCAAACTGGGTGCCATAATCAACTCTCCAGCTGACACAAACATCCTTCAAAAAGGTCTCACAGAGACAGATAACTGGTGCCAGCGCCATGGTTTAAAGCTAAATGCCAAAAAATGTATAGTCATACCCTTTGGCAAAAACAATGTGCCCACAAATTACCACATAGGCGGAAACCCATTAAGTTCAGAGAAAGTTATTAGGGACCTGGGAACCCAAGTTGATAGCAATCTCTCCTTTGAAAACCACATTGCCAAAGTGGTTAGAAAGACCTTCTACATAGCCCACCTCATCACGAAGGGTTTCACATCTAGATCAAGAGAGGCAATCGTTCCCCTTTATTCATCCCTCATCAGGCCCATCATAGAATATAATGCCCCTTTTGGGATGTACCTTACCCGACAGCTGCAGCAATTAGAAAGACCCCAAAAGTATCTCACCAAGAGGATCAAGGGTCTCAAACAGATGCCATATGCTGCTCGGTTAAAAACTCAGCTCTACTCAGTTGCATACTGCCTACTTCGAGGCGATCTATGCCTGACATACAAAGCTATGTCAAATCCAGAATTAATGGACATGCTCCACCTCAGTAAATCTAAATCCCTTAGAGCCACACGCTCGAGGGACTTGAACCTCAGCACAGAAATAAACAGAACTTGCTGGAGGGACAGGTTCATAACCCAGAGGCTCCCTTCGCTCTGGAATAGAATTCCAGTTCATGTGAGGCAGAGCACCTCACTGAATCTCTTCAAGAAGAATCTCGATGAGTGGATGGGGGATCGTAGGTTTGTCCCAGGGATTACTCCCGTGTCACTATTAGACAGAGGCACAGTAAACTAAACCTTAAAAAGGGCACAGTATACTCAAATCAAGGGGTGGCGTAAGCCATACAGAATCGGACTAGGCTTATAATTGCCCCAGGGCAGATAGCCTAGTATGAACCTATGAACCTATGAACCTATGAAATATTGTTGGGCTCTCACAATATCCCTGTGGTAGTCGAGTATATGTATACCTTTTACCCTGAAATGTAAATGCAAACCAATATTGACTATCAGGATGTATAGCTATTGAAAAGAAAGCATTACTGATATCTACCACAGAAAAATATTTTTGTTGCGGTTTCAAATCGTTTAACAAAGTATGTGGGTCTGACACCGTGGGTGCTCTGGGTATCACTGCATTATTCACAGCTTGTAAATCTTGAACCATCCGCCATTCCCCGTTTGCTTTTTTAACAGGAAATAGGGGTGTATTACATGGTGAATCAGGAGATTCTACCAGTACTCCTTCTTTGAGTAATGCTGCTGTTATAGGCTTGATTCCTATTTCTGCATCTTTTCTCAAAGGGTATTGTCTTTTCTGTGGTCTAAATGTTGATTTTGGTGTAATTGTAACTGGTCCTGCTGTTCGAATAAGTCCTACATCTGACTTTCCTGTCGACCAAAGAGTCAGTGGAATTTCACATAAAGCTTTTTCTTCTTCTTCTAATAAAAATGCTAATCAGCTGTCCTCGCTAGATTGCAAGTGAACAGCTGGATGTGTCTGTGTCAACCAATTCAGTTTTTGTTTCTGTATCCCTTGTTCTGACAGTTCTAAGTCAGTCTGTTTCTCCCATCTTGTCACCTTTTCTCCTAAGTCTGCCCATTTTACATTTTTGTTCTTTGTCAAGCTGACATGTGGTAATCGATTTGATCTATATAATGCAAGGAATTCTTGAGGTAATGAACAGCTAACTACACTGTTCCCGTCAGTATCCCAGTACAAAGTACGTAAAACTAATCTAGTTGCATGATTTCTGAACAATTCCTGCTCATACTCTCTATCAGGTCCTGGTGTAGTACAGTAGTATAGAGTACAGTGTAACAAATGCTGTCGATCCGTGTCGAGGGAGGGGGCTTTACTGATGGCTACGTTCATCAGTTCCTTGGTTACTGTCCCTGGACCTGTCGTGACTAAGTCCTGGCTGTACCAGTAAAAAGTTTCACCCTCCGATCACACCACAAAAGTATCCATTTGCCTCTGTGCTTCCATACCTTGTACAGTTGGAACTACTGCTATGCCAAATATCTGCATAAGGTCCCTGCCCAATAGGTTCACTGGACACTTTGCAGAAACGACAATTTTACTTCTTTGGGTCATACCTGAAACAGGGTCAGTTATTGCTATATCATGGGAAAGTGGTTCCCTGTATAGCTGTCCATTTGCGGCTTTTACCAGTATATAATCAGGTGATTCAGAATGTTCTGGTAACTTGGAGGGGTGTATCAGGGTCCGTGACGCTCTTGAGTCACACAGGAATTTGACTTCCCTTCCCTACACCAGAAGTGTAACTTCCGGTTTCGTATCTGCTAAGTAGAGCTCCAGGCTCAATAATGCTAAATCTAAAATTTCACTTTCTTCATCCTCCATATCTACTTGCACTTCCTCTATTCCTTCTATCACATTTACGTTTGTTTTCTGTTTATTAACTTCTCCTGATGATTTCTGACTTTCGCATGATGTATCTTCACTATCATATAGTCAGTCCTCATCTCCCTTATCTTCTGTAATTACCTTTTTGTTCTGCTTACAATCCCTTGCTAGATGTCCCTTTTTCCTGCACTTGAAGCATTCACCTCTCTTTTTCCTCTCTTCAACATCTTCTGATCATTTGTCAGACTGTTTATTTCCCTGGGCATTCTTCTTGCCCTTTTTACCTGATTGTAACACAAATACTTCAGCTCCGTCTTCAGCAGTGAAGACTTGTGCCTTCTTTTTCTTTTTGCTATTGAAATGTCTTTCAGCATGTCTAGCATATTCAAATAAGGCTTGTAGCCTACCTATTCAATGGTCTATCATATGCTTCGTAATGAAGCTACTAATAGGTGCAATGCAACCTTTTAGAAATGCATTTTTTAATTGTTCATACGGGGAATCATTCGTTTGGTTTTCAGGAACCGACATACCACTGTGATTATTAAAACATTCCAATAATCTAGCATAGTACCCATCTATTGTCTCATTTTCCTGTTGTATGCATTGATTAATGCAAGTCCAGTCTGCTGTAGGTTTCCATTTCTCAGAGATTCGGTCTGTAAGACCTTTCACTCTGTTGTCTAATTCTGCGTCACTATGTGGGAGTGGTTTGAGCTCTGCATTACGAGGATTCCAGGTGCCACAAATCATGTGCCAATCTGGACCTATAATTTGTCTTACTACTTTTTCTACTTCTTCCCCATTCAAGTGGTAACTCAACCTCATGCCTTGTAAATCTTCTAAAAATTTAGTAAAATTAACTTTCGGATGGGGGATTCCCTCAGTAGCTTTCCGGATATCCTCCGGTGTCCATGGTCTATATACTAAGAGTGTTGGGTTCTGCCGTTCCTGTCCTGCCTGAGGATTTGGGACCACTATAAGTGGGCATATTTCTTCCTCACTCTCATCCTGTAGGTTTCTTTCTATTTGATATGATTCTGCGTCCCTATGTATTTTACGTGTCCGGGACCTAGTTTCAATAGGATCTCTAACAAACGGTTGTGATCTTGCTGAGACTTCAGGATAACGTGGAGGCGGACCAGTCTGTCCATTCGCTTCATATCCTGAAAAGGGCAAGGGAGGGGGCAAGGGAGGAGGAGGAGGAGGAGCTGTTGCTATTGCTAAGTTATTCTTTGTCTAAAAATAATGTTTTTGAATTTTTAAGCTTCTGTTCTCTACGATTTGCTTCCTCAATCCACCTGTGTGCCTGAGGAATGCCTAATTGGCGTTGCTTTTTTGCCTGACCTCCCGCATCGGAATTAAGTTGCTTAAGGAGTTTAACTAGTGAAGTTTTATCTAGTTTACCATCAAATTCATATTTGTTAACCCATTTCGTATAACACCTAACGTTATCAGAACGTTGTAATTGCATGTATTTTGCGTCTTCGGTTAGGGGCGGATCTCGCAATGTTTTAGTGCACTGATTTCCCATGGTAAAAGAAAATGTTACGTAACCCTTCTTATTACATGATATCGAAAGTTCAGTTCCTTTTCACAGTTTATCTAGAATAACTGCCTACCTTATTCTGTTACCCTGATCTATGACCAAATATACAGTACTTCCTTTTGTCCCTGATCTGCATAACAAATCTTGACAACAATATACTGTAACCTAGTCCCTGATCTAAAACAGAAAAAAGGCAAAATCTTCCTACCTGAACCTCCGGTATTGAATCGTCCAGGATCCGCTCTTCGGCCACAGATCAGAAAGTGGCCAACCTCTTTAAACGACAATTCAGTCGGATGTCTTTTCACCCAAGAAGAACCATTTCGGTAACTTCTCCTGTGCAGTATTCGACCACCGATAGACTCTGATCTGCAACTGTCCGAGGGATTTCTGGCTAAGAAGGACCAAACTGTTAAATAAAATTAAGAATTCAATACACAGGAGGTTCAGGTTCAAAAGTTTACTAGTGTACACCAGGAGGCAAAAAACGTACAAGTACAGAATTTTGTCTAACATGAAACAGGAAGCACACAATTTTATATAGTCTTTACATTCAAGCTGTGCCCACCTTACTGACGTGGTATGTCACAGGGCATCTACATCACTTTAACTTACAGTCCTCTATTCATAAAAACTGCTGATGCTGTATATTTTAAAAAAGTTTTCCTCTGGTAACAATACGGCCTTGCTATCCACCTGGTCAGACATAATGTCTTTCTGTAAAGTTACTTCTTCAAGGTTTCACATCAGTTTGAATACAATAGTGAATTCAATCTTCTAATACACATCTTTGTTCACTGTAACACTTTCCCACCAGCTGCATGCTATCTTAGTAACACAACACATATATAAGGCCAAATCATCCCAGCAGGAAAGAGCAGAAGATTTCATTATTTCACATATTTAATTTCCTGACCCAGCAGATAATCACTTGTGAAAAGCATAAACATTAAAACTTGCTAAGCTAGCAACTGCTAGGGTCGGAGGTTAGTTTGCTTCAAGCCACACTGCAGTTTCAAAACTACTTACATTTACACATGAATTAATCCTTTCTGTTATATGATTAATAGAATAAAATGCATTACATACTACTTTGTTTTTAAACTAGTATTTCACACATATTCAAATACATATTTTTCTAACAGTTTTTGTTCATGCTTGCCAATACACTGGGCATGTAATGGCGATGGTATATTCCATGCACACATCTAACACACCTACCCATAATGCATGCGGTACATGTTCACTTATTGTTGCTGGTAAATGTACTGCATCACAGTGGTAACCATGATGGGGTATCTGAAGGGTATGTCAGACACCTGCAAGATAACTAACATCCTGTCATTGTGAAATGTGTCCACAGGGATGAACATAATGATGGGACACATAGCCTACATTAGGGACATGTGTGAAACATCATGCTTATACTGTGCTACAACAGTGTATATACCAGTATTACAAAGACAGCTGTTACAGATCTACACTATGGCATAACATAATACTGTGGTCCACATTATTAGCTGGGACTAGGCTGTTACCTGTGGTGTTCAGTGTTTGGGACACTGCAAACTGACACACATGTGTAGGCCATAGTTGTCAGGCATCCGCAAAAAGGCTGAAGGTAGGGAGGATGTGTCATCATGACACACCTGTGTACTGCAGCAGGGATCCTAAGGATGCTAAGAATGGCTGTATCTGCACACAGTCAGGTTCAGGAACTGTGGCAGACATCACCCTAACTCCACAACAATAGTGACAGCAGTGTGTGAACTCCAAAGGATGTGCACATGAGTAGATCTTGCAATCATGCAGAGTTGGGGGACATGTGTAGGGCAGACTGACCATATACTGGCAAATGCAGATGGCCCATGCTAGTATACCCGTGTCAGGAATAGTGACTGCTATAGTACACATAACAATAGGTGCAACAAACCATCATGATAAGGGTGTGCACACATATGCACTCACGGATTGTATGCATCGCGGTCAACATCTGCACACCTAACACATTTCTTAGACATTGCATGTGAATGAACAGGACATATGTCACATATCAGGCTCATGTAATGTTAATAAATGTGGTGATGTAGTTCCATGGCATATCAAGAAAGAGTGCATCATATCAATAAGGGTGTGTACAGTCCCCATAGCCAAGGTAAGGTTTGATGGTTGTCAGTGTAATAGTATCGTATTGGTCATACATGCACCGCTGATGTTGAGATCTGTAAACCAGACATCAGGCATTCACAAATGACATCTGTCCACATATCATCCCAGGTATGTGTTGCTCAAACACATAGAGACTGTGAGCATTAGAGCAGACATAACTGACACAGTAATACACATTCAGCAATGGTTTGTACACCTGTAAGGTTTGGTGCACAGTACATGGCAGGGTGCAGAACAGGTGCACAGCAATACTGTGTACATGGGTGCAGTGTTTTCAAGGGGAAGGGGCATCATCTACTAACACAGCCCATGCATCACACACATGTATACTGCTGCTAGCATGGATTGACTATGGCTGCACTGCTTGCTGTTGAGTACCATATGTTATGCATGTTGTCAGATGGGTAATGGGAGGACTGTGTGTACTATCTTTGTGCAACCTCACCTGTAGGTGTGTGTGTGTGTGTGGGGGGGGTTATGTTGTCTGTAGGTGCAATCTGGTGGAGTGGAGGGGGGTTGATGCATATAGGATGTGTGTGTGCATGAGTGTGTGTTTGTGTGGGTGTCCATGTATGCACATGTGTGATTGTGGGGTTGTTCATATGGCAGTACTTCCCTTTGGGATCGTGCAGTACATGAAAATGAAGAACCAGACCACAAAAACCAACCAGAAGAAATGGAAGAAAATTGCAGTCTTACAGCAGTTTAGTCTTACAGCAGTTTATTCAAGTTGAATGTCACAAACACAAACAGAACACGAGTTAATCTAGGTTTCATCCATAGGACTTCATTAGAACAAGAATAAAAGTAACAGCTGGAGTTTAAATATCCTTCTCATTCACTTAATGCTTCATTTAATCAATCAGTGGATAAACCATTTAAAGAAATATTACTATAAATTTAAAATGAATGATTTCTGTTAGAAATAACAAACCATTATATATATGTATTAAATATAGGAATAAAAACTCTTGTGATATAAATTACCACAACATTATATGTTAAATACATAAAAACCATGAAATATATAGATACATAAATAATTAAATAAATGAATGTATATATATATATATATATATATATATATATATATATATATGTGTATATAAATATTCACACACAACCATAAAAATACATATTAATCATCACTTTAAAAAGCTTTTTAAAATTCATTAATTTCTTCCTAAAATGTGTTTCAACTTTAATAAAGGAGCAATGCTTACATAGTCATTTATACCAGGATAGTTTTGGGCATCCAGTCTTAATTGCCATTTTAATTCACATATGTCCAAGTGGACATCTAGTGTCCTACCTTGAACATCATTCTTAATCTGTTGAATCACACAAAATTTAAAACTGTGTTCTTTGTTGGCAGTAATATACCTAGCTAAGGCATTAGTAGACTTTAAATACCTAATGTCAAGTATATGCTCTCTGATTCTCTCTCTAAAATACCTAGATGTTTTTCCCACATAAAATACTGGGCACGTCTGACACTTAGCCACATATACTACATTTTGAGCATAGCAATCAAAGTGTCCTGTGATAGGTATAGAATAATTATTAATCTTAATGTAAGTGTCTGTATGTATTATATATTGACAAATGGAACACCTCCCACATTTAAAATTCCCTAACTTTCTACCACTTACAATTTTTTTTCAAAGATTGATCTTTTCTAAACACAAATTGTGGGACATCCCCCACTTTCAACCGTACATCTCTATCCAATTTTAGGATGCCCCAATTTTTCTTGACCATTCATACAAGTCAATCCACGTCATCATTAAAAGTGGTGATGTATAATAGTGAATTTGATAACACCTTACTTCTACCAGTATCACAAGTTTGAATATCAATATTCTCATCCAAGAAATTCATATCTTTATCCTTCATAAGTATAGATTTATAAACTCCAGTCTCCCTTTTATGTTTGATTTCGTGCATGACATTCATGCACAAGTCCTCTGGGTAGCCTCTACTTCTAAACATACTGACCATATAATTCATTTCATCCAAAAATTCCTGATGGTGACTAACCATACGGGCTGCCCTCACCGTTTGCCCTTTCACTATTGCTCTTTTTTGATGTTGAGGATGCCAACTATCATATTGGAGATAGGAGTTAGAAAAAGTGTTTTTTCTATGAATATTAGATCTCAAACATTTGTTAATTCTATCTACAGTTAATCTAACTTTACCCACAGTCAATCTAACATCTAGATATGTTATTGTATCAGAAATAAATTCATATGTAAATTTAAGAAACTCTACCGTGTTGTTAATATATGTTGTAAAGGCTTCCAAATCATCTCTTCCATCTTCCCAAGCAATAAATATGTCATCTAAATACTGGGTATATAATTTTATACAATGACTGTAAGCACTAGTAAAAACATATCAATGCTCCCAACAGGACATAATATAGTTGGCATAAATGGGGACACAAGTGGCCCCCATAGCCACTTTCGTTACTTGTTTAAAAAATGTCCCTCAAAGAACAAGAAATTGTTTTTTAGTACTGCTTCCATTAGTGTGATGTAAACATTAATTTGGTCCTGATCATATCTTCCTGTTTCAGTCAATTGGTACTCCAACCATGTTAATCCTATGTCATGGGAGATAAAAGTAAATAAACTGCAGACCTCGATGGTAAAAAGAATAGTATTGCTATTAATGTTTAAAGATTTTAACCTATCCAAAATGTGTGTGTGTGTGTGTGTGTGTGTGTGTGTGTGTGTGTGTGTGTGCATGTGTGTACTGTTATGCAATGCTGTACAGGTCTTAAAGTGCATTTCTTGTTTTCCCCCATAGGTGGCGAGGTGGGTCAGGGTCCTTCCTGCATGCAATCTGATGTTGGTGTCCATACAGACACCGAAGATGATGATAGTACTGTTGAGGCACAGGCAGGGTTGTCAGAGGCCGAAACTGTGCCATCATTTCACATCCCCCTCTTAGCCACCCCAACCCCACACACAATTACAGTCCCTATACATACCGCATCACCAGTGGCCATAGCAGAGAGACAGTTGGAAGTTGGTGGCAGTGCACAGAAGAGTATGGTATATATGCCTACTGTGTCTGGTTACAGCAGGCATAGCTGGATGTCATGCAGGGCACCACATAGGCAGATGTACAGGGGTGCTCATGGTAGGGCCGCAGGTCATCATGCCCCTGGCAGAAGTGCCACAACTGGTACAACCAGGCGCATGTTTCAGACTGTCATGGGGGTGCAGGCACGTATGGAACTGTACACCAGACAGGGCCTGAGGCTGCAGAGGGCTGCTCTCTCATCAGTAAGTGACAACTTCCATGAACTTGCTGGTGCCCTCCATGATTATACCGAAGTCATGTATAGACAGTTGGGTGAGATGGTTGGACTCTTTGACCATGGTTTGTCTGTGCTCGAACATGTGGTGGGAGTGGGGCGACAGCCTTGTGGACGTATGGCAGCAATATCAATAGCTGGCGGTCAACGTGGATGTGCTAGGACACCAAGGCACTCCTGTAGTGGCAGCACCAGCCACAGCACTGCAGGGGGGTGCTGTCCACACCACACCACAGCAGGCCACATGCACGTGGCCCTGGTCAGTCCCAGGAGGGACCTGGATCCAACGGACATCTGTCATCATCAGGAGAGAGTAGCACATTGAGGCCTGTACCTGGACATGCCAATGGACCCCCTGGCAGGCACAGTCTGTGTGTCCATGGCTGGAGGTGGTGAACTGCACACCTTGCCAGGTATGGTATGCAGCTGTTCAATAAACACCTGTATACGGCAGCCACATGGCAGAACTGTGTGCATGCATACCCATACACTATACGAACACACCTAGGGCAACCCCATACCTACACACACCACATCATCATGCCCATTTCATCTAATTACACCCCTCACCCACACACATGGTGTCAAGCATATGGTCCACCCTCAGTCTCTGGCAAACCAACAGCACACCCTGTGCATATGCTGATACCTGTGCCACATCCCTGTCATCCATAACATCGATGCAGGGACAGGCTAATATGGTTCTGATGCACGTGGTGACCATACTACAGTATACCAATGTACTGCTGTGTAACATGTTATCCGAAGTAATGTTTAATGCATACATATCAGATAGTGTAGCAGTCCAGCCATGATGCATTATAGCTGTTAGTAACACTGAGTGATTGTGGTCTCCATAATGTTATCCATTTCTATTGTAGGTGTACATGTGTCAGCAGGAGGATGGTCTGCGGTAATGTTCCAGAAGGAGTATGGCATTGTGGTGACACCATGGCTGTGACATATCCTGAGTACAGTTGAACACATGTCACAGCTGTGTATAACAGTTACTGCCTGTGCCACATGGACAGGTGACCCGCTTGGACATGTATAATCAGCACCCTGATGTAGAGCCATCCACATACATGCACACTCTTGGCAACACTGGGACTAGACCCTACCTAGGTATGTAGTGCTACTGAAGTGTGTGGCTTTCATTGCACACACCACACAGCGTTTAAGGTGAGGTGTGTGCCAGGTTACATGCTACATGCAGAACATCCCCAGACATGCACAGTATGGTAATGGGGGATGTAATAGTTGTATATGGACAATACATAGTGTGTCATACCATCATATACAAATTAACAGACACATAACAGGCAGACACACATCCGAGAGACCTAGGCCTATTGCTGCTAACTAACTTGTCAGTGTGTCCAGTCTGTTACAAGTAGGCTGCACACAGCCCATGCATAACTGGGCTGGATTGTGGTATCAGTTACCTATATGGTTGATGGTGACAGTGGTCACCATACAGTGGTACATGGGACATATACCGGGTGTATCATGGTGTAATGGCAGTATACACAGCACCCACATTCCACAGTGGATATTGTACTCACTGAAACCCATGATGACACTCTGACATACCCACCATCACACATTGCCCACGACTGTGATACAACCCATTGTACATCATCAGTGGTACTGCAGGGATATGCATCTAATGCACATGCCACAGGCATAGTAGGGTGTTGCATTGTCATGCCTCACCTATGGGCAGCAACAACACTATCTGTACTACAGTGTGGCAATGAGTATTGTAATAGGAGTATGTGGCCTCAGAATGCTGTACCCTACAGATATACAGACATGCACACATACACACAATTGCCAGAACATAATGGGTATCCTATGCTTATTGACCCATTTATACAACACTGTTGTGCTTGTACTGCAAGGCTCAAGTAGCCGTTAGGGAGAGGAGCATAACAGGGTACATGTAATGTCTGGTAAAGCAGCAGCCACATCTTACTATGGCACTGGGTGTTGCAGGGTTATGAAGGCCCTCATGATATTCCCAACTACAGGTGTACTAACGCATAGACACTGCTATCCTCAGTAATGCACACATACACATTTGTCAGTACAGGGGTGTGTCGCTGCAGGTGGTCATAGGTGTGTACCTGGCTATTGTCCATGGAGAAATGGGAAGTGTAGGGGTGTGTATACAGTGGTATCATGCCACCTGCCATGTGCAACTGGCAATCTATTGACAGACACCACTGTGGTGATCCTCAGGGTCAGAGTGACATGCATCAGCCAATCCTCTGGGTGCCTCCTGCAAATGGCCACTGAGGTGATCCAGCTGACATGTATGCAACATGTATTACAACACATGGTTAGCATCTGTGATGGGGACCTGTACCCAAGCATGTTCTGTTGACTGTGGTAGTGTAATGGAGGTACCCTTGGCACGTGGTGAGTACAGGGTGTTGTCTCCTATATATGCCAGTTATAAAACAGCTAAGCAGACATGTCAGTATCAGTGAAGTATAGGTTGTCTGTACATATCCAAGCTGGATACCTGCCATCTGCACATCTGTACAGAGACTGACAGACATCATCTTGGCAAGTAGCTATGCAGTAGGATGAATGTGTTGACAGACAGACGTCTGACACCAATATGTATGCCATTACTACATGTTGGAAGTCCTCACTGACATGTGCTGTACAGACAGTAGTCTACAGTTACTTTCCACATGTCAGATCATTATCCAGTAGATGATATATACTGTGATACAGCTCACACACCAGGAACATGACAGTGAGGCCTCAGAGTCCAGCTATGCCTGCAGGGGTGCTTGTTGTCAGTACTACATTTAGCAATCTACTCTTTCCTGGGAAAGCACTGTCAACAGTAGTACCACCATGATACACTACATGCCAGTGTGACAACATGTAACCTGGGTTACTACCCATGTGTGTAACACATTCACATGGATAAGAGTGCTGTACAGGTCTTATATACTTGAGTGTCCCAGACATGACACTCACACACCTTGCTACTGTACTGACAGCACATAGACGTATGTTATGCACATGTCATTACATACACCTATTACAGATGTCATTACCCTGCTATGTTATCAGACTGGGATGTGAGCACTGGTTACCAGGGCTGAGCCATGCTTAGCAGGTGTCAGCACTGCTACAATATAAATGCTAAGCATATTTCCGCACTGGTAAGTGAATCCTACACGGTGTAAGCACCCGAACGTTTAACTGTATTTTAGCACCGCTTAGCCTCACACAGACCCTTGCAAATGTGCTTAAAGCTGCTCAAAACTGCCTTAACCACTCTGTATCCAACAGCCCTTGTTCTGTCCAACAACAAAATACACAACCCTTGCAGGTCTTGAACCCAGGACCCTGTACACTATAGTCACTACAGTTAACCATTACACCATGACAGCTGTGAAGACAGTTGTTGTTTTTACAATATATCTGTCAGTACACATATTGAATAGTATTGAGAGGAGCTCTGTTGAATATGGATTGGGATTCTATTCCAGAGTGAGGTTAGTCGCTGGGACAGGAATCTATCCCTCCAGCATGTCCTGTTTATTGTTGTACATAGGTTCAAGTCACTAGAATGAGTGGTTCTGAGGGATCTCATTTTTTTCAGGTGAAGCATGTCCATTAGTTCAGGGTTTGACATGGTCCTATAGGTCAGGCACAGGTCACCTCTGAGCAGACGGTAAGTGACTGAGAAGAGCTGGAGCTTTTTTAGTTGTGCTTCATAGGGTAATTGTTTAAGGCCCTTAATTCTCTTAGTGAGGTACTTCTGTGGTCTTTCTAGTTGTTGCAGGTGTCTAGTGAGGTACATCCCAAATGGGGCATTGTACTCTATTATGGGCCTAATGAGTGAGGAGTAAAGGGGCACAATCACCTCCTTGGATCTGGATGAGAAACCCTTTGTGATCAGGTGTGCCACATAGAAGGATTTCCTGACCATTTTGGCTATGTGGTTATCAAAGGAGAGCATGCTATCTACTTGGGTACCCAGGTCCCTAATTACTTCTTCTGTACTTAGTGGATTCCCATCTATGTGGTAGTTTGTAGGTACATTGTTTTTCCCAAATGGGATTACTATGCATTTTTTGGCATTTAGCTTGAGGCCGTGACTTTGACACCAGGTGTTTGTCTCTGTGAGACCCTTTTACAGGATGTCTGTGTCAGCTGGAGAGTCAGTTATTGCACCCAATTTACAGTCATCTGCAAACTTGGTTAGCCACAGTCCCTCTGCCTTTGCCTGTACTTCGGAGAAATATATACCAAACAGGAGGGGTCCCAAGACTGAGCCCTGTAGGACTCCACGTGTGACTGGTTTAGAGTCAGACATGGCACCTGCCACTCTTACAGTGTGGGTTCTGTCTGAGAGCCAATTGGCAACCCATCTCGTGACATGGGGGGTTGATATTTAAGCTGGTGAGTTTGTCTATGATTCCTGAGTGTGGAATGGTGTCAAACGCCTTAGCGAGGTCCAGATATGCTGTGTGGACCACCTTCCCTTCATCTATGGTCTTGGTGACTGTTTCAAAGAAGTTGACCAAGTTCAGGAGGCAAGATCTGCCTTTAACAAAGCCGAACTTGGTGGGATCCATTGTCTGGAGGTTCCCAATGTCCCTGTTAATGAGCTCCATGATAATGCGTTCCATGGATTTGCAGACCAAGCTAGCCAAGCTTATAGGGCAATAGTTCCCAGGGTTAGTTGTGGCACCACCTTTGTGGAGAGGTATGACTGTTGCTGTATGCCATTCTTTGGGTACATAGCCTGTAGAGAGGCTGAGTTTGAATAGTGATTTGAGATGGGGGGGGGGGTTAGTTAATTTTGAAGCTCGTGTAAGACACAACCTGGGATAGCATCTGGTCCCATTGATGCTGTGTTTTTGGCCTTTGCAAGGGCTGTCTTTACTTGTGTGTCTGAGATATCTGGAGTACCACATTCTTCTGGGATGGGTGCTAGCCCCTTTGGTGGAGGGGGGTGAAGTGTGCACTGAACTTGTCAGCCAGGATGTTGGCAATGTTGGTTGGTTCAGTGTATTTATGGCCATTATGCACTAGCTTGGAGCATATCTGAGAGTTTGCCTCTAGACTCTTGACATAGTTAAAGAAGGCCTTGTGGTTATCCTTAGAGTCATTGGCTATTTTTCTTTCAAAGTTGGCCTTAGATGATTTAATGAGGGAGCGCAGTTTTTTACTGATGTTAATCAGAGATGCCTTCTTATTTTGGGATTTTGTTCTATCTTGCAGGAGTTTCCTCCTTCTGTTGTAAAGTTTATTTATGGCCAGGGTCCACCAGACTGGCTTCCTCTTTTTTGAAGAGTTGGTCTTGGTTTTACTTGGGATGGCTCGGTCCATGCATTCTTGAAGGTGTTCATAGAATGCACTTGTAAAGGATTCTGCCGATGGGTCATCATTTTCCATTTGATTGGGAGCTTTGAAACTTCCCACCTCAGTCTTGAGGAGTGTGAAGTTGGCTTCAGAGAAGTTTTTTTTCCTTGATTTCCTTGACTGGGGGGGGGGGTTGGGATGTGGATGTCCAGTGTGATTAGTTTGTGATCTGATCTTACCAATGACGAGTTTACCTCAGGTGTGGAACATAGGTTCCCCATGTTGGTGATGACCAGGTCCAGTATGTTGTTACCTCTTGTGGGAGTAGTGACCAGCTGTTCAAGGGTGTTTGAGTTTATAAACTCAAGGAAGCATTGGGCTAGGGCGTTTGAGCTTGAGTAGTTTTCCCAGTCAATATATAGGTAGTTGAAGTCACCCAGTAGCATGGTGTTGGGTAGAATCTTCATACTTTCTAATGTTCTCAGGAATGCTGCATGAGAGGCCTGAGACAAGGTGGGAGATCTGTAGCAAGCTATAAATTGAACAGTCAATTTACCCGCTGTCAATTGCACTTGGATGGTCTCAGATTTCACATGCTGTGCTACTAACCTGGAGGTGTGGGTGTTCTTGATGAATATGGACACACCCCCTCCTTTTGTGTTCTGGTCCTGGTTTTGGGACCTAAACGTATGGTAGGAGTTATAGCCTGGTACTGCTGGGGTGCTCTCTGGAGCCTTGAACCAGGTTTCTGTCACTGCACATACGTCGATTTCTTCCATACTAAGGAGAGCCTTGAGTGCGTGCATTTTGAGGTTTAAACTTCTGGCGTTGAGCAGCATTACCCTCAGTTTTTGTTTATTATTGTTGTTTATGGAGGTGGGTTTGTCTTTTGAGCCTTGCCTAAAAAAGGCTGTATTGGGGCAGCAAGAGTCTTGGCCAGTATTCAAAAGCCCAGGAGCGACAGGTGCAAGCCGTCTCTGGCAAAGCAACGTGGCTTGTCAAGCATGTCGTCCCAGGCTGACAAATACTGGATCCCCTTTGAATGACACCAGTAGTTTAACCAGTTGTTGAAACTGATCATTTTTTCTTCATATGCTGGCATCATTTTGGGTGAGGGCAGGATGCTACTCAGAGTCAGAGTCATACCAGCCTGGGCTACATGGTCAGAGAGCTCCTCCATGTCTCTTTTCATGTAGTCCAGGGAGGTACATCTCAGGTCATTTACGCCAACATGCACAATGACAGAGTCATATTTGTACTTGTTGTGGAGTGACCTGAGTGCATGTGTTATGTGGCGGATTCTGGCACCCGACAGGCAGCTTACGGTAACCTTCTCCTTGTTCAGTCTAGTGAGTGGGATGTCTGTGTGCTTGATGATAGAATCACCGATTACTGGTGTGTTAGGTGTGTTATTTAGCCTTAGGGGCTGTTTTTGCTTGGCACATTGACGTTGTGACATATGTGTTACCTGGTTTCTGTTGTGGGGTGGGAGTTGCTTGGGTGTATGCTTAGGAGGTCTCTGTTGTTTAGGCAGGTTCTTATTTAGAGTCTCCGAGTATGTTTTTGCGTGTTTCTGAGAGTTGTTTTCTGGTGCAGCTATGGCTGGTCTATGTGAGTCTGGTAATGTGGTGGTAGTGTTGGCCTTCTCCTTGTGACTGGTTGATCCAGTCGTGGGTTGAGAGAGCTTAGCCTCCAGTTTGGCTGTGTAGCTGCATCTCTCACATATGTTTGTGTTGGTTGGGAGGAGGAGGAGGTTGTCTGTGTACATGAGGCAACTGTAACATTGTCTCAGGATGCCAAGATTCACCAGCTGGACCAGAGAGCACACCTGAAGCTGTCCCTTGAACATGCCTGAATAGATGGTTGGGACTGTATTGCTGATTGGATGAGTAAAGAGCCTTATAATTCCTGAGTATAGGGCTGAAGTGCAAGCTGTAAGCTAGTGCTAGTTTTAGTGAATTTTAGTAAGTGCCGGTCTTAAATTGCCTTATTTCTAGTGCTGGGTTGAAGTGTTTCAAGTTTCAAGGGAAAAACTGAAGTTCAGACTTCGTACAGCCTGGAATAGTTTAACTGCAGCTAAACAGCACTGCGCGGTGCGCAAACCCACGCAAAACCACACTAAGTGGTTTTTATACCAGGGAGATAAAAAAGGATAGAAATTAGCCCAAAATGGCCAATGAGCTACAAGTTGCTGGGCTGGGACCACTCCTACAGGGACAGATAGGCTGCTCAGGGTTCCCTCTCTCACAGTGAAAAGGAAGCCACCTAATTATCCAAGTATGATATGGGCAACACAGGAACCTTTACCACAGTCCTGGATTCAGCAAAGCCTGAAAACTGGACTAGACTAGTTCAGAAAGGCAGGAAAACAAGGATTTTTTTTGTTTTTTTTTTGGGTGTAGTACACGTGTCTGTCAACATGAACAGGTGTCAATGTCAACACAGCCACAGTCTCTAAGGGACTCACACACATTAACACAGTTGGCAGGGACATGAATAGACTTCCTAACTAACTAGTTTGCACAATACAGTAATACCCAGGTATCACATGCACCACAGGGGTTATCCGGATGATATATGGGTAAAGGGTATGTGAAGGTGTCTGACATCAGATGGCATGCTTCAGTAGGCCAATGGGAATTGTAGTGAGTGTGAATGGGGTCAAAAGCATCATACTCCACACACAGTGCCAGTACTGACATGCATGGATGCATTGCTTCACAGGTGTATAGTGGTTGTGCCAGAAGGCTGTACAAGGCTAGGTGAAGGGTATACCTTGGCATCAGGCCACATGACAATGGCCTGCGGTGTGGCTCAGGGGTGTAGTGTCTGGATTGGCCCACACAGGTGGGTATTGTATTTACCATCCAGTCACCTGGGTTACTATTGTGTGTTGCCAGTGCTGTGCAATGCTTGCCATGTATGTGTTCTATAGTCCATGACACGGTGTCTGGGATGTGCACACATCCCACATGCATGTTCAGTGACATGTGGAACTGTACCTGGGGTGTTTGGCCCATGTTGTGTACACAGATTGTTATCATCAGATGTGCCAATCCTGGCCTCATGTGGTGGGAGCTGGTAACAGACACCAGGTTGACCCTGCACCTACATTGATAGCATGATACAGGTATTCCCTGGTGTCAGTGGCATCTGTCCATACAGGGCATGTGTTTAAGGCATGGCATGTCCTCTGTGGGTCACATTTGATGGCACCATAGTTGTTGCAGGCATCCAGTGGGGAACATAGTGAAGGTGCACTATCTGCAATTATGTGCCTATTGTAGTGATGGGACAGGGTGCCATGCCCTATGTAGTCCACTGCAATCACACCATGGTTACTATTTGTGGGCAATATGCAGGTACTACCAACAAAGCGGTTGTTGCCTAGGCAAGTTTGTTTGTGTATGAGACATGGGTTGAGAGTGTTCTCTGGGTACTACAAGGGTTGCTTAATTTGTTCACCAGGCCTTGATGTCAAGTAGTCTGTCACTGCACATACGTCGATTTCTTCCATACTAAGGAGAGCCTTGAGTGCGTGCATTTTGAGGTTTAAACTTCTGGCGTTGAGCAGCATTACCCTCAGTTTTTGTTTATTATTGTTGTTTATGGAGGTGGGTTTGTCTTTTGAGCCTTGCCTAAAAAAGGCAGTATTGGGGCAGCAAGAGTCTTGGCCAGTATTCGAAAGCCCAGGAGCGACAAGTGCAAGCCGTCTCTGGCAAAGCAACGTGGCTTGTCAAGCATGTCGTCCCAGACTGAAAAATACTGGATCCCCTTTGAATGACACCAGTAGTTTAACTAATTGTTGAAACTGATCATTTTTTCTTCATATGCTGGCATCATTTTGGGTGAGGGCAGGATGCTACTCAGAGTCAGAGTCATACCAGCCTGGGCTACATGGTCAGAGAGCTCCTCCATGTCTCTTTTCATGTAGTCCAGGGAGGTACGTCTCAGGTCATTTACGCCAACATGTACAATGACAGAGTCATATTTGTACTTCTTGTGGAGTGATCTGAGTGCATGTGTTATGTGGTGGATTCTGGCACCTGACAGGCAGCTTACGCTAACCTTCTCCTTGTTCAGTCTAGTGAGTGGGACATCTGTGTGCCTGATGATAGAATCACTGATTACTGGTGTGTTAGGTGTGTTATTTAGCCTTAGGGGCTGTTTTTGCTTAACACACTGACGTTGTGACGTATGTGTTACCTGGTTTCTTTTGTGGGGTGGGGGCTGCTTGGGTGTATGCTTAGGAGGTCTCTGTTGTTTAGGTAGGTTCTTATTTAGAGTCTCCGAGTATGTTTTTGCGTGTTTCTGAGAGTTGTTTTCTGGTGCAGCTATGGCTGGTCTATGTGAGTCTGGTAATGTGGTGGTAGTGTTGCCCTTCTCCTTGTGACTGGTTGATCCAGTTGTGGGTTGAGAAAGATTAGCCTCCAGTTTGGCTGTGTAGCTGCATCTCTCACATATGTTTGTGTTGGTTGGGAGGAGGAGGAGGTTGTCTGTGTACATAAGGCAATTGTAACATTGTCTCAGGATGCCAAGATTCACCAGCTGGACCGGAGAGCACACCTGAAGCTGTCCCTTGAACATGCCTGAATAGATGGTTGGGACTGTATTGCTGATTGGATGAGTAAAGAGCCTTATACTTCCTAAGTATAGGGCTGAAGTGCAAGCTGTAAGCTAGTGCTAGTTTTAGTGAGTTTTAGTAAGTGCCAGTCTTAAATTGCCTTATTTCTAGTGCTGGGTTGAAGTGCTTCAAGTTTCAAGGGAAAAACTGAAGTGCAGACTTTATGGAGCCTGAAATAGTTTAACTGCAGCTAAACAGCGCTGTGCGGTGCTCAAACCTGCGCAAAACCACACTAAGTGGTTTTTATACCAGGGAGATAAAAAAGGATAGAAATTAGCCCAAAATGGCCAATGAGCTACAAGTTGCTGGGCTGGGACCACTCCTACAGGGACAGATAGGCTGCTCAGAGGTCCCTCTCTCACAGTGAACAAGGAAGCCACCTAATTATCCAAGTATGATATGGGCAACACAGGAACCTTTACCACAGTCCTGGATTCAACAATGCCTGAAAACTGGACTAGACTAGTTCAGAAAGGCAGGAAAACAAGGAATTTTTTTGTGTTTTTTTTTTTGGGTGTAGTACACGTGCCTGTCCACATGAACAGGTGTCAATGTCAACACAGCCACAGTCTCTAAGGGACTCACACACATTAACACAGTTGGTAGGGACATGAATAGACTTCCTAACTAACTAGTTTGCCACAATACAGTAATACCCAGGTATCACATGCACCACAGGGGTTATCCGGATGATATATGGGTAAAGGGTATGTGAAGGTGTCTGACATCAGATGGCATGCTTCAGTAGGCCAATGGGAGTTGTAGTGAGTGTGAATGGGGTCAAAAGCATCATACTCCACACACACAGTGCCAGTACTGACATGCATGGATGCATTGCTTCACAGGTGTATAGTGGTTGTGCCAGAAGGCTGTACAAGGCTATGTGAAGGGTATACCTTGGCATCAGGCCACATGACAATGGTCTGCAGTGTGGCTCAGGGGTGTAGTGTCTGGATTGGCCCACACAGGTGGGTATTGTATTCACCATCCAGTCACCTGGGTTACTATTGTGTGTTGCCAGTGCTGTGCAATGCTTGCCATGTATGTGTTCTATAGTCCATGACACGGTGTCTGGGATGTGCACACATCCCACATGCATGTTCAGTGACATGTGGAACTGTACCTGGGGTGTCTGGCCCATGTTGTGTACACAGATTGTTATCATCAGATGTGCCAATCCTGGCCTCATGTGGTGGGAGCTGGTAATGGACACCAGGTTGACCCTGCACCTACATTGATAGCATGATACAGGTATTCCCTGGTGTCAGTGGCATCTGTCCATACAGGGCATGTGTTTAAGGCATGGCATGTCATCTGTGGGTCAAATTTGATGGCACCATAGTTGTTGCAGGCATCCAGTGGGGAACATAGTGAAGGTGCACTATCTGCAATTATGTGCCTATTGTAGTGATGGGACAGGGTGTCATGCCCTATGTAGTCCACTGCAATCACACCATGGCTACTATTTGTGGGCAATATGCAGGTACTACCAACAAAGCGGTTGTTGTCTAGGCAAGTTTGTTTGTGTATGAGGCATGCGTTGACAGTGTTCTCTGGGTTCTACAAGGGTTGCTTAATTTGTTCACCAGGCCTTAATGTCACATGTAGGGGTATGGATTGGCATCCCTATCCTCTTGGCTATTTGACATCTGTTATCCTTGTAAGGTGGATATTGTGACATATAATAGGCCCACCATATAAGAAATTTGCAAAACCCGCTCCACAGTGAGTCCAGTGTTACATACTCACAGCCACCTCCACACAGGATACAAATGACAGACACAGACACACTCTCACACTAAGTCTCACAGTTGCCATATCTGGGATTGGAACTCCTACCTAACTAGTTTATCACACTACAGCATTACGCAGTTATAGGATGCACCATGGAGATTACTGGACTACTTTTTCCTCAGATGTGTATTTCAAAGGGAATGACATCAGCAGGCTTGCCAAAGAAGGGCAATGGAGGTTGCAGTGACTGTGAATGGTCTCAAAAGCATTGCTGTCTACACAGTCACACACATGCACAAACATGCAAACATTCACACTTGCCATGTCTGGAAGTAGAGCTCCTATCTAACTAGTTTATTACACTACAGCATTACGCAGTTATAGGATGCGTCACAGAGATTACAGGGCTACTCCTTCCCCAAAGGTGTATTTCAAAGTGAATGATATTAGCAGGCTTGCCAAAGAAGGGCAATGGAGGTTGCATTGACTGTGAATGGCTTCAAAAGCATTGCTCCCTACACAGACAAACAAACATCCACACTTGTCATGTCTGGGAACAGAACTCCTACCAAACTTCTAAATCACACTACAGCATTACACTGTTACAGGATGCACCATGGAGATTACTGGACTACTCCTTCCTCAAAAGTGTATTTCAAAATGAATGACATCAGCAGGCTTGCCAAAGAAGGACAATGGAGGTTGTATTGACTATGAATGGCCTCAAAAGTATTGCTCCCTACACAGACAAACTAACACACAAACATCCACACTTGCCGTGTCTGGGAATAGAACCCCTACCAAACTACTATATCACACTACAGCATTACACTGTTCTAGGACACACCACAGAGATTACCAGGCTACTTCATCCCCAAAGGTGTATTTCAAGGTGAATGACATCAGCAAGCATGCCAAAGTAGGGCATTTGAAATTGTAGTGAGTGTGACTAGCCTAGAAAGCATTGTTCCCTACACAGGCAAACACACATGCCATGTCTGGGATTAGAACTCCTACCTAACTAGTTTATCATGATACAGCATTATGCAGTTATAGGACATGCCACAGAAATTACTGGGCTATTTTTTTTTCCAAAAGGTGCATTTCAAAATGACTGACATCAGCAAGCTTGCTATTGTATGGCAATGGGGAGTGCAGTGTGGGTACATGGGCCATAACTCATTCATCTAGAGGCAGACACACCACATTCAGGGACACACAGGTTTATATTCCACGGGTACTTGTATACAACTGATAGATGACTACTGCCTTGTACAGTCATGTAGTACAGTTAGCACTAGCACCACAGAGTCTATAATACTGAGGGATTCCAGAGGCAAATGTCTACAGTGAGTGACATTTACACATCATGTGGTTGTAGCCATTTGGCTATGTGCTGGATGGGACAGGCCTGATGATGGAAGGCTCTTTGTCACTCTCTTCCTCACATCTATGTATGTGTGCTTTTGGCATATTACAGTGTGTTGTCCTTGGATATATGTGTGCATTCCTATCCAATGTGTGTGCAAAGCATGACTGGTGCATACTGAGGAGTGTATGCACTAACATCTGCAATGTCAGATATGTATGGTCCACTGTTGTTGCTAGACATGGGCTTCATTTCTTTAAGTGTGTGAGCATGCCCAGTATGACCTTTCAGTATTTCGTTGTCTGACATTGCCTTCATTTCTCTAAGTGCGGGAGCATGCCCAGTATGCCCTTCTGTATTGAATGTGTGGATCCATTCCAGGTGGATTGTACTCCAGTGCAGACTTTTTTTTCTACACCTACAGCTAGCAAACTGTTTCTGCAAGATATCTGTAGATCAGTTGACAATATGGGTTCAAACTGGAAAAGGGATACTGGGTACTGTAGGTAATCGTGTCTGTGCTGCTTCTGCTACATGGTCCTGATGTTAGCAGAGATATTCAGATGTGTACTTTTATACACTGTGATGTTTTATGTCATCAAGTACTGTCAGGTAGACATTTTTGCTCACAGTGATGTCCTGAGGAACACAGGGTGAATGCAGCTGTGTCCAGTATTATGGTCAAATGCCTACATATTCCTGCAAACTAATGCCATTCTAGAGGGGGAGCTGCAGACACTTGCTGCTGGGTATGTGTAACTGGTTCAGCACCTTGGTACAGTGGTGGCAGAGGATCCCATACTTGTACATCCATCGACGTGACAGTATGGCCTTAACTTGCTGTGGCAATACCTCACAGCTGTATAGATTCACACAGGTTACCCAGAGGCATTGGTCATAAGTCAGGACATTACCCCTTTTGTGGATTACGAGCAGGTTTGTAGCCACCCATTCTTGTATTTGCAGCCAGGGATAGTATGTGCACATGGCTGTGTTTCAGACTTCGCACATTCCATGCTGCCCATGCTCGCACATTCCATGCTGCCCATGCTCCCACCCCCCCTCTATTATTCTATCCTCTTCCATACATTATGCAAACATTCTGTGATAGTTTCCCTATAGTTATCACTTCATCACAGCAATATATTGGTGTTTGTCCACAGTTCATGCAGTGGGACATGGTGGACATGTTACTGTGGTTTGTCCACATGGCCTTGCATATGGGTTCTGTGTACTGTGTTATGTTGTTATTTGGGAGTCCATGACATAGCATACATTGGCAGTATGGGTAAGACACAGGCCTTTGGCAAAGGACTGTAGGCCATTTAGTAGTGATGCAGGCCAGCTGTAGCAGGCCATTGCATTCTGTCAGTCCTACAGTCCCAGACTGCAACACAGTATATTCCCCTGGGGTGACACGGTAGGTGTGCTAGGTGTTCATGCCAATACATTCTGTCGGTATTGATCAATTGGTGTGGATGCTTGCAGGGTGCTACTTACAGCTTTGGGCACACCTGCATGGAAAACCTGCACTGCATGCTGCATTCTATCGCTATTGCCATACATAGGTGGGGTCATATTGTACCCATTCCCAACAGCAGGGATAGGACTGGAGAGGTACCTGTGGGTGGTGGTTGGGTGAGCTGGGTGCATGTGTGTCATGGACACTACTTGCATCTGACTCACAGATATGCATAGGGCATTCCACTTATACTGGCTTCTGCAGGGACATCAACTATTTCTCAATACATCATTCCTATGACCTTTGTGGTCTGCAAGTGTTTGGCCAGACGACATTGGTATTCCCTACTACAAGACCAGATAATGTGCTCCAAACCTGTATGTAAAATTCCAGGGGTGTGTCCATTTAACAGTTACACATTATACACTGTCTGTCTGGGGTACTTTTCCCTGTGTACTGCTTGTATATCTGGCCCAACAGTCATGCCATGTCCATCTTTCAGATGGTGACACATATTACCTCCATACATTTACCATGGCTTACCCCTAGAATGTGTTATACTGGGGAGCATTGTGCTTGGCACTGCAGTTGTGAGGACTTGGCCCTGTCATCGGCAATACTGGGCAATGACCACCAGGACACACCTCACCATGCATACATACTGACCACTCTCACACAATATGAAGCAGACATCAACCTAACACATGCATACCTGCATATTGTACAAATGCTACAATCTATCCTGCTACTTTGGCCACCTCAGGTAATCTGTGCTCCACTGGTATTATACCTACATATACATGTTACTACATTTCTACATAGGATTGGGGGTGGCACACCTGACTGTTCCTACATGTCTACATAGGAATGGAGGGCACACCTGACTTTTACTACATGTCTATATAGGAATGGGGGGCACACCTGACTGTTACTACATTTCTACATAGGATTGGGGGGCACACCTGTGTGTTACTATGTGTCTACATAAGACTGGGGAGTGGGCACATGACTGTTATTACATTTCTACATAGGTTCATAGGTTCATAGGTTCATAGGTTGGTACTAGGCTATCGGCCCAAAGGCCTACACAAGCCAAGCAACAAGGTTCCCTGGCTTATGCCACCCAAGAAAGTTTAGAATAGGATTGTGGGGGGCACACTTGTGTGTCACTATGTGTCTACATAGGAATGGGGGACACACCTGACTGTTACTACATGTCTACATAAGATTGGGGGGCACATCTGACTGTTACTACATGTCTACATCAGATTGGGGAGTCACACCAGACTGTTACTGCATGCCTACATCTGATTGGGGGAGCACACCAGACTGTTACTACATTTCTGCATAGGGTTGGGGGGGGCACACCTGACTGTTACTACGTGTCTACATAGGGGAGCACACCTGGCCGGTACCACATTTCTACATAGGATTTGGGGGGCACACCTGTGTGTTACTACATTTCTACATAGGATTTGGGGGGCACACCTGACGGTTACTACATTTCTACATAGGATTGGGGGGAGGCACACCTGTGTGTTACTACATGTCTACATAGGAATGGGGAGACACACCTGACTGTTACTACATTTCTACATAGGATTGGGGGGGCACACCTGACTGTTACTACATTTCTACATAGGATTGGGGGGGGCACACCTGACACTTGTACACATTTGCTATGACTGTACTGGTATGTGAGGTACTCCATTTCATTCTGTATTCTAACTTATCATGCTGACTAGAGGCATATCTGTGTACTACAGGTCTTAGGTTTGATTGACCTACATATCATTAACATTCCACTGCCTGACCTGATGTAGTCTGTCTGTGTAGGCCGGGGGAGATACCCATAGCCATCATTCAGAGGCCTTAGCACAGCTATGTGAGCTTCCCTGACTGTCATGCGTGGGTCATATGGACACACGTGGCCCAGCACATTTCCTGCAGTGGGTTTTGTTACCATGTGTAGTACTGGCTACTATGGTGACACCAGTATTTGTTACAGATCTCATGCTGCCACTATAAGTGTCTACTATCTGCTGGCATCCCATTCAACCACCCAGTTCCCTTGCATGCTCACATCCATACCATAGATACAAGTAACAACACATACTACTCCATTCGGCAATTGGAAAGAAGAGTGACTTACCTTGTGGCTGTGCCAGTGTTGAGGATGGTGCTGGAGGGCTGCCTATGTTGGATGCACATACTACACTCCCTATACATGGTTGAGCACATGTAGTGTCATGTTTGGCATCCCTTTTACTGTATGTGCAAGTGAGAGAGAAGTGTCATTTCCTGGGTCCCTACTGTGTCAGTGTATGTGCTATGCATTGCCTCTTTGACAAGGCCAGGGCATACTGGGCATGCCTCCTTCTACCTACTGGGGCAGGCTCAGGTTGTTCCTCCTCCGAGCCACTCTGTGCTTGTGCAAGCCTTGGCAATGGTGGAGGACTGTGTGGCTCTGCCCTGTGCTGTTCCTGCTGCAGCTGTTTTCACAGGATCATATTGTGTAGCATGGCACATACGATGATAATTTCAGTACATGTAGTTGGTGAGTACTACAAGGCTCCACCGGATGTGTCCAGGCACAAGAACTATGCCTTGGGCATCCCAAACACATGCTCTATTACAATTCTGGTCTGTGCGTGTGCCTCACTATGGAGTTCTTGTTCGAGTGTGTGTGCATTTCTGATGGGTGTCATCAGCCACAGCTCCAGTGCATATCCAGCATCCCCCACTAGGCGACCATAAGGGATGTCCCTATTGGCAAATCTCTGGTATGCCTGCATCAGATGCCAGATGTGGGAGTTGTGATAGCTTCCAGGGCAGCCAGCACACACATTCATTATAATGCCCTGGGCATCACACACAACCTGGTAGTTGATGGAGGGGAAGCCCTTGCAGTTGATGTAGACCCTACCTCGCTCACCAGGTGGTGCTTTGATGTGTATGTGCATGTAGTCTATAGCACCCACTACCTCAGGGTATTCTGCTATTTGGTGGAAGAGATGCATATTGCTGGCCAACGCCTCACAGGTGTTGGGGAAATATACATTTTCACCGGCATGTACTGACATGGCATCCAGGAAATGGTGGAGTACCCTGGATGTTGATGCCTGTGAGATCCCCATGATATCCCCAGTTGGCCTTTGGATGGTACCTGTAGCTAGTATTCTTAGGCCTACACATACCTTGGTATCCACTGGGATGGGTTCCACTCTGTTAGTTCTGTGTGTCAGGCATGGCAGGCACAGCTCAACAATTTGCTGTAGAAGGTCCCTGTCCACCCTATAGCGCTCCACTATCTCCAGCTCATGTAGCCCATGGTAGGTTACCCTGGGTCTGTACACTCTTCTCTGTCTCCTCACTGTGGGTTGGTCAACAGCATTCTCATCCTCACCACCCTCAGCCTCTTCCACATGTTGATGTATGATAGCTGCTGCAGTCCCTATCATCTTGTTGTTTTTGTTTGTTAAAATTTCCCCGCTTGTATACACCGGTGGTGTAGAGTATGTGGGAAAAAAAACAGAGGGAAAGGTGTTTGCATAGTTTATAGTAGTGTTCTGAACTAGGCTGCTGCCTGTGTAATTGGCTGATTCTGATTCATTTCACCTGCCAACTATGCTAGTTCTCTTTGATTACCTTCCTACTGCTGTTTTTCCTTCCCACTGCCTTCCTGTTTAAGCCCAGCAAACACAGTGCTCAAATGTGCACAGAGCTGCTATTTCTTCATTTACTTTTATTTTCCTTTAAAACCCGGTGCGTGGCATGCACACCCACTTAGGCAATGTAAAAAGTGCTAGGCAGCCTCAGACACACCCCCTTGCTTAGCTCTGCTAAGCTAAGGGCAAACCCGAGCCACAGGGCTCCAATCCGCTTACAGTATGCCTGACACACACCCCTATGATGTCAGCTAACTCTTAGGCTTGAACTATGCTATTCCTGCACTTACACCGTTGGGTGCTGACTAGCACTGAGAGGAAATCTGGGATTCAGTATCATTCCCCTCATTTGCATAGGATTGCCTGCTAATGCATAGTTACAGGTCCCACACTGAGCCTCCCCCTTTAGCAACCACTATTCACTGGCCATGTTGTCTTTTGCCTGCCATTGAGTATAATGGCAAAATAGTGATTTTGGTTAGAATGCTTATTTCAGCTTATTTTTTATATTTTCAGCCCGATCCCATTTGCGAGCCACTGCCCTATGCATAAACAGCCAAAATCAAATTAAAAAAAAATAGTTACCTTTTTTATTTTTGAAACTGCTTTCCATGCCAATGGCCATATATTTGGCCATTGGCATGGTTTCCCATAATATACACACTTTATTTGGGGGTGTCATGGCTCCGGTTTGTAGTTTGCAAAAATGTACTAACCGAGTAAATTTCTGCACACTATACTAGTCCTGCATGGCCGGCTGACAGTTTCCTGGATTACAAATTCACCTCATTTGCATGGTTTTCATCTGCAAATGGGGTAATTTGCATACAGGAGCTGTGTCCATTCTGGAATAGTGCAGGAACGCTCGTGCATGTCCCTGCAGTTTATTCCTGGATCGCACAGCGGACATATTGCCTCCTGGAGCTTCTGCATTGTTCCTGCACACCATGCAGGGCTTGCTGAATCTGAGGGTTAATCTTTACAATTGCAATCTCTTAAACATCTCAGTCTTAACTTCAAGAGATCTCATAATTTTATATAATTCATTTAACCGAGTTATTTTTATTTGCAGTCACTATTTTGACAGTACCAGCATGTAAATTCAAAAGGGGTTTATTACTAACCATCAAGAACTTTTGCAGTCCATTCAAATGATTCATGCTATTATAAATAGCCATGTTCTAAGCTGTAATAGAAAGAGGCTCTGAGCTATAAATCCAACTGCTGGTAAATGGACATACCACAGAAGGAGACAAAAGATGAAAATATGAAATAAAACTTTCCTGGCAGCTGAAGGACTTCAAGGTAAAAGGTATCAAAAACAGAAATAAAAGCCAGAAGTCCAATGTACAAAACTTTAATAAAAGCACAATGAAGGGCAATGAAACAAGGCAAAGCTTTTGAGTGTAGAACTCTTTCCCAATGCATAGTAAAGATAGTGCAACTCTCTTATTTAAAATACAAACACCAACCAGAATAATACAAAGTCATATGACATAAATGCAGCCGCATGATAAAAGAACGAATGACATGATATATATATATATATATAACATATATATAACACAGTGCAGGAAAAACACCACAACAAAAACAAACAAGAAACCTGTTCTAAAATATAAGATTAACATGTATAATAAAAATGTATATATAAAAATCACTACAAAAAAAAATCACGCTTCATTTTTTATACATGTTAATCTTATATTTTTAGAATATGTTTCTTGTTTGTTTTTATTGTGATGCTATTTCTGGGCTGTGTTATATATGTTATATACATATTTTATCATGTCATTCGCTCTTTTATCATGTGGCTACATTTATGTCATATGACTGTATTATTCTGGTTGGCTGGTGTTTGTATTTTAAATAAGAGAGTTGCACTATCTTTACTATGCATTGAGAAAGAGTTCTACACTTGAAAGCTTTGCCTTGTTTCATTGCCCTTCATTGTGCTTTTATTAAAGTTTTGCATGTTGGACTTCTGGCTTTTGTTTCTGTCTTTTTGTGTTGATACTGTCTGTATTATACTAATATCACAATTGGAGTCAATGATTGCCCACAATATGTAGTCCTTCAGGCACCTGTTTGGACATAGGATGTGTATATCACGCATAATGTCTGTGACTTAAATAATGGACAGCAAAGGGCCTAGCAGACAGTCCTGATGTACTGACCTGATCACTGGACCTGAGATATAGGGCACTTCAGACATTTTAACATATTTAGATGCCATGTATGTGATCTACTGGTCTACCCACTTGGTGATATAGGTGTTTATAGCCACATCTGACAGTGCTAAGTGAATAACTCAGTGCAGATTTCTGGAAAATACCTTGGGCTTGTCAAGTTCAAAGGGATGATAGTTTTGTCATCATGCATGCCATAGATAACCTCTTCAAGGCCATCTAGCAGATGTAATAGGCATGAGGTAGCATTAACAACTCACACAGTTCTGTTGCACACAGCTGGGATATTATTAGTGCCCATTTAGAAAAGGTCCATGATGACATATCTGTCTACCTCACAGATGAGGGGAGTCAGGATGTGTCTATACATGCATGCATCGGGTGCTGTCCCCACCAACTCAGATGGATGCATGTTGATGTACACCCATCTAGCTTTGCTAGAAAGGCTCACCCAGATGCTGCTGCACTTTGCTGTGAGGGAAAGGTTACTTTGCTTTTTATTTGTTGTATTTTGTATTACTTTATTGCCTTTTTCTATTTTGAATACTGTGATTTGTTTTCTTTACCTTGTGTTTTACTTGTATTCTGCTTTTAACTGCATATTAAAACTTGAAAAGTGACCACAGCTCTGCCTATTGTTAGTCAGGCAGAAATTTTTTCCCCACCCTTCCACATGGTTACTGTTGTGTTCTTAAACACCACTGTCTTTCTAGGTGCCTGCCCCTTATGTTCATTTGACCATATATCTCATTTCCTCTCTGCTTTTACTGGCTTGTGTGAGTAAGTGCAACATTATCATTTTATGAAATAACTCCCCTTCAACTGTTTAAATTTATTGGCCATCCTACTGTATTCCATAATACAAAAGTAATCATCCCCTTTCAGTCTATCTTGCTGTTTTAAAAATAGTGACTCTCCACTAAGACTTAACTTTTTATACAGGTAAAACCTGTTACCTACTTTCACATCTAACTCCTCTAGTGTACACTGCAGTGTTTAGGATAAACAATTTTTTTTTCATCTTAACTTTAAGCATCCCTGTGATTAGCACTTGCTCTAAACCCTGCTGAAAACCACTAGGAAGCCTTAAACTGATAAAAGCACTCAACTTTCCTTGTTAATAAGGAGAAATTAACTGTAGGCACTAAACAGCCTATAACTGCAAAGTACCTTGTTAAGGTAAGGGAAAATAGCTTCTGTAGTTCACAAACAAAAAAAAAAACACCAAACCAGGCATGTCCAACGGTCAGCTTCTGGTGATTTCTCCTGTCCACCTGGTGAATCTGGGCATAAGGGGCAATGCAGCAATTGCCTCATGTAGATAGACAACCCTCTCCCCCTACCACCCAACACTACAACCTGCAAGAGATGCACTTACATAGCCAAACTGGAAGCAAAGCTCTCTCCATCCAAGATTGCGGTAGACAGTCAAGAGGAGAATGTTAACACCGCACTACATCTCAAGCAACACATAGCCCTTCTAAACCCACACCACCAATGCCATCAGATAGCAACACTAAACCCTCATATGTGGAGGCCCTTAACAGAAACCTACCCAAGCAACAAGGACCTCTGAAGCTGAAACACAAACAAACACCACTAATCAGAACCAAAGTGTCATATAGCTCACAATACCAGTGTGTCACCCAACAACAACCCCTAAGGCAAGACAACATACCCAATACTTTAGTCATAGGTGACTCTATAGTCAGGCACACTGATGTCCCACTCACCAGGCTGAACAAGGAGAAAATTACAGTCAGCTGCCTGTCGAGTTCCAGGATCTGCCACATAACGCATGCACTCGTCACTCCACAACAAGTACAAATACGACTCTGTCATTGCCCATGCTGGAGTGAATGACTTGAGACGTACCTCCCTGGACTACATGAAAAGAGACATGGAAGAGCTCTCAGATCACATGGCCCAGGCAGGTATTACCCTAGCCCTGAGTAGCATCCTGCCTTCACCCAGAATGATACCACAGTATAAGGACAGAATGATTGACTTCAACAATTGGCTAAGCTTCTGGTGTCATTCAAATGGGATCCAGTATCTGTCTGCCTGGGATGACATGATCGACAGACCAGTATCCTTTGCCAGAGATGGTCTGCACCTGTTACCCCTGGGATTCAGGTTACTGGCTAAGGCTCTTGTCACCCCTATAGTGCCTTTTTTAGGCAAAGTTCAAAGGACAAAACCACCACCATAACAGATACAAGAATGCAAAATCTGAAGGTAATGCTACTTAATGCTAGAAGTCTAAACCTCAAAATGCGCTCTCTCGAGGCACACCTAAAAATTGAGAACATCGATATCTGTGCAGTGACTAAGACCTGGTTCAAGGGTCCAGAGAGCACCCCTGCAATACCAGGCTACAACTCTTACTACACTTTTCGGCCACCAAACCAGGACTGAAACACTAAAGGTGGAGGAGTGTCCATATTCACCAAGGATATTCACACCACTAGGCTAGCTGCCCAACACAATGCATCTGCAATTCTCCAGGTGCAACTAACACTAGGTAAGTCTGCAATCCAAATTGTAGCTTGCTACAGATCCCTCACCATGCCAAAAGATTCTCACTACACCTTTCTAAACATACTGGAAAATATTAAGATACAACCAACTACCCTAATACTGGGTGATTTCAACTACCCTGCTATTAACTGGGAAAACTACTCATGTACCAACACCTTTGCCCAACGGTTCTTGGAATTCATAAATTCCAATGCCCTGGATCAACTAATCCATAGTCCCTCCAGGGTGTCCAATACCCTAGACCTGGTCATTACGATCATGGGAAATCAATGCTCCACACCTATGGTCACCCCCACATTGGTCAGGTCTGATCATAAGCTAATCACCCTTGACATCCACATCCCTCCACCACCCCCCACCCCAGTAAGGAAACCTCCATAAAAAACTTCTCCAAAGCCAACTTCATGCTACTCAAGTCAGAAGTGACAAACTTCACGACACCCATGCAGGCAAGAACTGAAAGTTCGACTGCTAAATCCTACACTAAGGCACTGTATGAGTACATCCACTCATGCATGAATCATGCCATCCCAAATAGAACCAAGACACTCTCCTCCAAAAAAAGGAAGCCAATCTGGTGGTCCCCTGCCATAAGCAAACTTTACAACAAAAGGAAGAAATTGTTGCAGAAAAGAAGAAAATCCCAGGATGAAAAAAACTCCCTTACCAGCCTCAGTGAGGAGCTGAGATCTCTCATGAAATCCTCCAAAGCTAGTTACAAAAATAAAATTGCCAAATATTCCAAAGACAACCACAAGGCATTCAATAACTATGTCAAGAATATAAATGTCAGTGCTCAGATCTCCTCTGAACTACAACAGAAGGGCATTACATTTACTGATCCCAAGGATATTGCCAGTATCCTGGCAGATCGATTCAGTGCCAACTTCACCCCCCTCTCATACCCTAAAGGGCCCATCTCAATACCAAAAGATTGCCAAATTCAAGTAATAACGGCGACACAGGTAAAAAAACACACTCTCCAAAGCTAAGAATACAGCATCCATGGGACCAGACAACACCCAGGCTGTGTACTACATGAGCTACAAAATGAACTGGCACCTCACCTAAGTGTCATGTTTAATCATAGCCTCACCTCAGGTTTCGTGCTCTCTGAGTGGCACACAGCTACAGTTATCCCACTCCACAAGGGGAGATCTGTTTTGGATCCTGGGAACTATCGCCCCCTCAGTCTGACGAGCCTGACCTGCAAGGCCATGGAACGTATTATCATGGAACTTATAAACAAAGACACTGGCAACCTTCAAACACTGGACCCCACCCAGTGGGGTGAAGTGAAGAGCCGATCTTGTCTCCTGAACCTGATTGACTTCTTCGAATCAGTCCCCAGAGCTGCAGACAAGGGTAAGGTGGTCCACGCAGCCTATCTGGACCTTGCCAAGGCCTTCAACACCATCCCCTACTCTGGAATCATAGATAAACTTACTAAGCTGGGCATTAATCCTTATGTCACTTGATGGGTTGCCAACTGGCTTACTGACAGAATCCACACTGTAAAAGTAGCCAACTCCAGATCCAGCTTCAGACAAGTGACAAGTGGAGTATCTCAGGGTTCAGTCATGGGACCAATCTTGTTTGGCATCTACTTCTCTGATGTACAGGCCAACACTAAGGGACTCTGGCTAACAAAGTTCGCAGATAACTGCAAACTGGGAGCCATTATTTAATCCCCAAATGATGTGGATATTCTACAAAAGGGCCTTACAGAAACAGATGTATGTTGCCAGAGCAATGAGCTGAAGCTCAATGCCAAGAAATGTATAGTTATCCCCTTTGGGACAAAAACATGTACCCATGAATTACCACATAGGTGGCAATACACTAAACACCAAAAGTGTGATAAGCGACTTAGGGACACAGGTGGACAGTGGTCTCACCTTCGATAACCACATCATCACAACAGTCAGGAAATCCTTCTATGTGGCACACCTCATCACTAAGGGCTTTTCAACCAGAAAAAAGGAGGTCATTGTCCCACTGTACTAATCCCTCATTAGACGCATTATAGAATACAACGCCCCATTTGGTATGTACCTTTCAAGACATCTGCAACAACTGGAAAGGCCACAAAAATGCCTCACTAAAAGAATCATAGGCCTAAAGCAGATGCCGTATGCTGACCATCTAAAAAAAAACTCCAGCTATACTCTGTCGCATATCGTCTATTCAGAGTCAATCTCTGCTTAACATACAAGGCCATGTCAAACCCAGAGCTGTTGGACATGCTACACTTAAAGAAATCCCAATCCCTCGGAGCCACACACTCCAGGGATCTAAACCTTGTCATCGCAATGAACAAAACATGCTGGAGGGATAGGTTCCTGACCCAGAGACTCCCCAGATTCTGAAATACACTGCCCATACATGCCCTCTTCAAGAGGAACCTTGACGATTGGATGGGAGATAGGAAATTTACCCCTGGGCCCATGTCAGTCACCCTGCTAGACAGGGGTCCTGAGAAGTAAATATTTTGGGAAGAAATGGCCAGGGAATTGTTATGGCTAAGCTTGTATAGGCCCTAGGGCCGATAGCCTAGTACCAACCTATGAACCTATGAACCTATGAACATATTCTGTGTGGAGAGTGTGTTGAAGTGTGCATTCAACTGTATCAGGAAGATATATGTGCAGAGTCACGTGATAGATGATCTGTGATGTTGTCACTGCCCATTGATTCTGTGTGATAGGCCTGGATGAAGGTAAGACAGTGCATATTGGCTCTTTTGATCTGACCTTGGATTTTGACACAATCCACCACACAGGTTCTATTGAGAAACTCTCCCAGCAGAGGATTAACCCTTACATCACTAGATGGTAACCAACTGACTCACTGACAGAACACATACTGTGAAAGTTGGTGAATCAACTTGTACCAGTAGAGCTGTCACCATTGGTGTACCCCAGGGATCTGTGCTTGGCCCTTTGCTGTTTGGAATCTATTTCTTGATAGTCCAGGCTAAAGTAAATGGCATTTGGCTTACCGTGTTTGCTAATTCTTGCATCTTGGGGTGCAATCATTGAGTCCACCTGTGATGATAACATACCACAGGAGGGGCTAACACAGACAAATGATTGGTGACACGGCCACATGGTCTACAAATAAATTTAAAAATTTGTCTTTATTTTGGCCTTCTGCAAAGTGGAATTTCCAGATAATTACAACACTGACAACACTCCTGCTATGCTGAAACCCAGTGATTCAAGACCTAGGAAGTCAAATGGATAGCAGTCTAAACTTCAACCACCAAGTGTCCACAGTGGTTTGGAATGGCTATGCTGTGCACAGGATAATTCGCACCATTGTATTCCGATCAGAGGATTATATAACAGCATTGTACGTAAACCTCATCAGAACACTAATAGGGTATAATTCTCACTTTTGCATGTATGTCACCAGTCAAATTCAGCAGCTGGACAAACACAGGGCTTTCTCACCAAGAAAACACAGGGCCTACAAATCATGCCATGATGTATGTGGATAGACCGAAAGCCATGATACCATAATCTGTATCGTATGGGATGAGGTGACTTCTGCCTAGCCTCTAGGCCAGTCTCTGACCCTGATCTGGTGGGAATAGTGCACATCTGTCACTCTTATTGTGTATCTGAATAAAACGGTGAGGCTTGGGTATTCATTTAAGTAGTTTATTACACACAAACACATCAGGATGGATGGCAGGAACATTAAACTTAAATGAACTATCTAACTGACTGATTACTGCACTCATACATGCTTTCACTCTGGTTGCTCACTCAAAATGACACTGTTTCTTGCACGTGCTCAGTACTTATATGCACGTGCCCACTGACTGGAATGCTTCTTAGAGGTACATCACACACTCTGATCTACATCCTCTCTCTTTACTATACTGTCTCACATTGAAAATAACATTTGAATAGACATGCAAGTTATGCAGACAATAATAAACAAAACAGCATTCATGTCCAGGTCGCCATATATCTGCAACTAGGTCTGGAAATACGACCTGATCTCATAATGTAATCATTAGGACTGGGTTTAGCAACATGGATAGTCACTAGGGAATGTACTGCTACAGGAATTTAAGGGATATTTTCAGGAACAGAGACAGCTGATGGAATGTCCTCTGGAACAGGAACATTGGATAAGTCACTCTGAGAATTAGAGTCTTTATTACAGGCAAGATGCTGTAACACTGGCTCAGACACTGATAGTAAATGCTTCCGATTCTGCCTAAATTCCATTCCCTGTGATTCCATGATGTACGAGCTTGGTTCTTCACACAAACGTTTCACAAGTCCAAGCCAATCAAAATCTTTTATCATCTATATCCTCACTATCTCTCCTTCTTTTAATGGGCTGACAGGTTTGCTGGTCTTATCATAGTAGGACTTCAGGTACAAATGCTTTTTCAGGAGTTGGGCTTTCACTGCTTTGTTGTTCTTAGTACATGGAGCCAACAAATTGTTACTGATTGGAACAGTGGTTCTGGTTTAACTCCACATAAGTCTCTGGGCAAGTGAACCAAGTAGATTATCATGAGGAATGTTTCTGAGATTAAGCAAGTTTAGAAAAACATTGGAACTGTCACATTTAGATCTCTCCAACAGCTGTTTTGCACTTTGAACTGCATGTTCAGACAAGCCATTTGACTGCAGGTATTCAGGAGTACTCATAATATGAACAAAGTCCCATGTTTCAGCAAATTTTTTGAACTGATGACTTATAAACTGTGCACCATTTTCAGAAATGACTGTGCAGATTACCAAGGACAGAAAAATGTCTCTTCAACTTAGTAATGAGAGTACTAGATGTTAGGTTAGGAGGCAGGTCAATCTCAAACCACTTTGAATAAGAGTCTACTAACACCAGGTACTGTTGACCATTCCACTTGAAGATATATGTGGCTACTGTTGACCAAGGTAGCTCAGAAATTTGGCTTAAGTGAAGTGGTTCTATTTGTTGATGCGGTTTTGTACTATTACATACAGATCAAGATGAAAGTACTTTCTTGATATCTTTTGACATAGAATGCCAAAATGTAGTTCTTGCCCTTCTTTTGGTAGAATCAATTCCTGGATGGCCATGATGCAAGATTGTAATGTACTCTTGTTGTAACGATTTTGGAACAGTCACTTTAAGACCTTTCATGATGATACCGTTGTCTTACAAAATCTCATCTCTGTAGGGAAATTATTGCTGCACATCTAGACAAGATTTCCTTGAAGGCCATTCTCAACTGATGACGTTATTGAACTTCTGGAGAATTGGATCTCAAGCTGTGTGAGTTCTAATCTCATCAAGACGTGGAAGAAAAATGTTCACTTCTATGACTTCAAAATCAGATTGCCTATTCTCATGCTGTTCAGTGTTTTTTCTGGATGGTCAGGATAAGGTATCATTAAAATAAAGAAGTTTGCCTTTTGTGTAAACAAGATTGAAATTGTAGTTTTGCAGTTTGAGCATCATGTGTTAAAATCTGGCATGAGCTGTGTGCATAGGCTTTCTCAAAATAGTGATTAGGGGTTGATGATCAGTTTCTATCTGGATAGGTCAGCCATAAATATAATCGTGGAACTTTGAACATGCAAACACAATTGCTCAGAGCTCTTTCTCAATCTGGGCATACTGCATCTCAGTTTGGTTAAGAGTTTTCAATGCATAGGCTACTGGTCTACCTTCCTGAAGAATTACTGCACCAAAACCAAACATAGAATCATCACAGGAAAGGGTTACTGGCTTATGAACATCGTACTATCTTATAGTAGGTAGAATGGCAATTTCCTCTTTCAGTACATCAAATATTCTTTGGTGTTGTTCTGACCACAACCGGATTACGCCTGTGCATGTCAGTTTTCTAAGCAGTGCTGAAAGTTGGCTCAAATCTGGAATGAACTTGCCTAAATAGTTGACCATTCCAAGAAAACCTAAGGCTTGGACATTCTCTGGAGCTGGCATCTCAAAATAGCTTTTTGCTTGGAAGGATCTGGTAGTAAACCTGAACTGGTAAACAAATGATCCACATAAGTAACTTCTTTCAGCCTGAATTTAATTTCTGAGGATTCAGCTTAAGATTGAGCTCACAAGCTCTTTCCAGAACTTTCTTGAGGTTTCTGTCATGTTCGACTTCACCGTTGCCTTCTACTAGAATATCATCTACTATAATAACACATGGATAGCCAAAAAAAAATTAATTCCATTGCATGTTGAAAGACTTCACTGGCAGAAGTTATTCCAAATGGCATTCTCATAATTCTGTACCTTCCAAATTTTGTACTGAATGTGGTTAACAATGAAGATTTTCAATCAAGCAAAATTTGCCAAAATGAATCTTTTACATCTAAGACAGAAAAAACAGTAGCATTTGGCATGATGGCAGCAACTTCCTCGACTGTGCACATATGATGATGTCTTTTTAGTGCTTTGTTCAAGTATCTCGGATCAATACATATTCTGATATCATCTGAGTTTTTCTTATGAGCTACTACGATGGAGGATACCCATTCAGTTGGTTCTTCTACTGGACATATTACTCCTAACTGCACCATTCTGTCTAGTTCAGCTTTGACTCTGTTCTGCATACCTACTGGAACCTTCTGTGCTGGTCTGATGACTGGGCTTAACTCAGAGTCTAACTTCATGGAGTACACAACAGGGAGTTTGCCTAGTTGTCTTCAAAAATATCAGCATACTCAGAAAAAAAATAGTTTGGGTGAAATTTGAGCTTAGGTTCATAGGTAGGTACTAGGCTATTGGCCCAAAGGCCTACGTAAGCCTAACCAACAAGGTTCCCTGGCTTACACCACCCAAGAAAGTTATTTTCCTGTGCCACTGTCAAGCTGCTCACATTCAAGCTTACATGGTGGACTTCTTTATTAAATGAAAGCAGTCCCATTTTCAAACTGTCTCTGAGGCCTAATAATGACTGCATATGTCTCTTGACTATGTAAAATTGCAAGTCATAGCTGTTCCCGGCAGAAAAATATGAAAGCACTACTGAGCCTTCGGTTTGAATTTCTTCACTATCATAAGCAACAAGCTTTGCACATTTTGCCAAATTAAGTTGTTCGGCAGCTCTTACTCTAGCAAATGTTTCTACTGGCATAACATTGTACTTTGAACCAGTATCTACTTTAAGCTCTGTGGGTCTCCCATTAATCAGTACACTACAAAAGACTTCATTTTTTTGCCCACAAATCTACTGCATTGACTGTTTCACCAAGCACAGACATGCCATCAACATAAAAAGTAGGGTCACAGCTCTCTAATTGATCAACTTCTCTCTGAATGTTTTTTTTAAATAAAAGAATGTGCCTTATTTGATTTACAAAACCTTTTGAAATGATCCCACTTTTTTTACAAGAATGGCACTGCTGACCAAAAGCTAAGTACTTTTCTTGTTTGGGTTCATGGTTACTACCACAGTTATGACAATTGTGACTATGAGGCTAGCTACAGGTTTTGCTGAGTCACCTCTGTGCTTTGGTGCATGTACCCTGAGCCTTACTGAAGCTGTTCTGGGTTTTGCTGAAACTCTGGCTGTGGCTGCCCTGTATCTTTTAAACTTGTGCTGCATACTATCAACATTATCATTAAAATAAGCCACATGAGTGCATTTCTCATTTGTAAGCATATTTGTGTGCCTTTCTGTAAGCTCATATATCTGAAAAATCTCAATGGTCTTGTTTAACATTAAGTCACAGTCTCAAAACAAAATCGTCTTCACTGGATTATTATTATTATTACCACACACAAGCCTGTTTATTTATCAATTCATCTCTCGGATTACAAATCTGCACATTTTAGCCTTATTTCTCAAGCCTATTATATATATGTTGCAAATATTTCATGAGGCTTTTGATCTCTACTGTAAAATAGGTGCCTTTCCATTGTAATATTCATTTGGGGGGTTACATATTTCTCTAAATTTACATTTTAAGCACTTAGGGTCACCCCACGTTTCAGCCGGTACCGCAATATTGCAGTCTTCCCCCTCCCTTGCAAACATAGCAGGTGCATACACAAATGAATGCTCTCTTTCTGAACCAGCTAAATTAAGCATAATAAATTACTTTGTACGTGCATCTTTGTCAGGAAAAGCAGCCTATATAAAAATATCACAATCTTGCTCAAACACGCTTTAATTTTCTGCAATATTGTTATCAAACACAAAAGGATTTGGTCTGTGAAAGCCTTCTGCCATGCTAACAAAATATAGTTTAAACAGTGTAATCTTGGCCCTTGTAATTATGTATGAAAATGCAAAAACACACCAGGTAGTTGTGATAATACTCCAATGCACAACAATCTCTTTGAAAGACTGTACTTTGTAAATATTCTTTGAAATGACTGTACATTGTGAAATAACTACACTGCAATCCTCCACACACACTGACCAACACTTTGTACACTTTGGACATTTTGAATAGCTTTAGTTAATGTGAAAAAGTAGTACCTAGTGAAAAAATATGGTAATTTTCCATTTTTTATACATTTTATGTGATTCGGATATTGTTTCAAACATTCTCATAATTATTTAGAATATTTTTATCAATATGTTACAGTTTTACACATTTCATTTAATTAGAAATTTGTTTTGAGTGTTCTGAGTGCTTCATTTTATATTCATTGTGAAAAAAATAATTTAAACAAGTTTTAGTACCCAGAATTAATTTCTGACCTGTTTGCAAGTTGTTTGAGCTTCAGATGATCCACTCATGTCTATTCTACATTTCTAGCTGTGTGCCTCATGGTTTTGAATCTGGATTCCATTCTGACACCATGTCACTAGTCTTGTGTATCTAAATAGGATGATGAGGCTTGGGTGTTTGCTTAAGTAGATTATTATACACAAACACATCAGGATGTATGGCAGGAACATTAAACTTAAACAAACTATCTGACTGACTACTACTCTCATACATGCTTTCACTCTGGCTGCTCACTTAAAATGGCATTCTTCCTTGCATCTGCTCACTACTTATATGCACATGCCCAATGACTGGAATGTTTCTTAAAGGTACATCACACACTCTGATCTACAATCCACAAATCAGATATAGGTGATGACATCAACAGTGTCTGGTGAGAAGAAAATTGTAATAGCAGTGTCCCACATGCTGGTGTAAAATGTTCTCTCTAATGTCAAGCAAGTGCACAAACACACACACATACAATCCAGCTGACTGCAGTGAGAAGAGGACCCCCATCTAAGTACACAGACTACAGAACTCTGTATTTAAGGTAACTGCCACAGCTGAAGTCTGACTTGGAGTGCCTCAGACAACGTTATAGGTGATGACATCCACAATGTCTTGTGAGGGGAATATAGTAATAGTAGTGTCCCACATGCTGGTGTTAAAGGCTCCCCCTAATGTCAAGCAAGTGCTCAAACACACACACACACTCACACAGACACACACACACACACACACACACACACACACACACACACACACACACACACACACACACACACACACACACACACACACACACACACACACACACATCAGTTGATAGCAGTGAAAACAAACCCCCTACCTATCTAAGTACACAGACTACAGAACTCTTTATTTATGGCAAGCACCACAGCACAAGTCTGACTTTTACTAGTCTGCAGGACAACTTATAGTGGATGAAATCAGCAGTGGATGTTGAAGAGAAGATGTTGGGAGACCTGCGTGAAATGGATGTGTAGGTAAGTTCAAGTGTCAAAATAGTGGCAATCCATTGGACTGGAGTGGTAACTGCAAGATACACACTTATGCTCTTCTCGCTAGATAGACACACACACACACAAACCCACCCACAGCTGAATGTACTAAGAACAGACTCCCCTACCTAAGTACACAGACTACAGAACTCAGTATTTTACCTAAGCACCATGGCACAAATCTGAGTTTTACAAGGCTGCAGGACAACTTATAGTGAATTACATCAACAGTGGATGATGGAGAGAAAATGTTGGGAGGCCTGCATAGGTTCATAGGTTCATAGCAGATTACTAGGCTAATGACCCTAGGGCCTTTACAAGCCTAGCCATGTAAAAACCCGAGTATCCTTATTAACCATAGCTAGATCATCATTGTTAGCAGAGCAATTTTGTGATCAGCATCAACTGATGCTGTCCATGAGGGACATAGGTGCCACCCCTGGGGTGAATTTACAGTCACCCATGTAGTTGATAAGGTTGAGCTTGAATAGGGTTATCAAGGAGCTCTTCTTCACATAGAGTGGGAGTCTATTCCAGAGGAGTGGCAATCGCTGTGAGATATATTTGTCTCTACAGCATGTTCTGTTTATGTCACAGGCTACATTGAGATGCTTGGAGAGAGTCATTCTTGTCCCATTTGATTTACAGATGTGCAGCATTTCCATTAGGACAGTATCCAAGACTGCTCTGTAGGCCAGGCACAGATCACTTCTCAGCAGCCTGTATGATACTGAGTACAGTGACAGGGCTTTCAGTCTTTTCATGTATGCCATGTTTTAGAGGCCCTGGATTCTCTTGCTCAAAAATGTCTGTGGTCTCTCCAGTTGCTGAAGGTGTCTGGTGAGGTACATACAAAAGGGAGCATTGTACTCAATTAGTGGTCTGATTAGGGTCGAGTACAGCAGAGCTATGATCTCTTTGGTCTTGGATGTGATGCCATTATTTATGAGGTCCACAATGTAGATTTTATTTATTACCACTATGGGCTTGTGGTGATCAAAGTTTAGATTATTAACCTGTGTTCCCAAGTCTCACACCACTGAGTTTGAGCTTAGAGTGGTGCTATCTATATCATAATTAGCAGAGGCTACTTCTTTGCCAAAGGGGACAATGAGGCATTTTTTGCAGTAGGTTTCAGTCTGTGAGTTTGGCATAAATCATTTGTCTATGTCAGCCCTTTCTGTAATATGTTAACATTGTTGGGGGACTCTGTGATTGCGCCCAGTTTACAGTCATCTGCAACTTTGGTAAGCCACAGTCCATCTACCTTAAGCTGTACTTCAGAAAAATAGATTCCAAAGAGTAGAGGACCCAACACAGATTGTTTTGGTCCTCCACTGGTAACTGGTCTACTGGTGGAGGTGTACTCCCCAACATTGACAGTGTGTGTTCTGTTGATGAGCTAGCTGGCTACCCTTCTAGTAATGTATGGGTTAATCCCCAGATAGGAGAATTTCTCTATGATATCTGAATGTGAGATTGTGTCAAAGGCCTTGGCTAAATCAAAATAGGCAATATGTAAGAAGTCCGTTTGGTTTAATAAGCAAGATATACCCTTGACAAAGCCAAACTGGGTTGAGTCAAGAGTTTGAAGGTCACCTATGTCCTTGTGGATAAGGTCCATGATGACTCTCTCCATAACCTTGCAGATAAAGCTTGTTAGGCTTATGGGTCAATAGTTCCCAGGGTCAGTTGATGGATATGTAGGCATGTTCAACTGTAAAGATAGTTCTAGTTCTGCATGTTACCAGTTTGATCTGCATTGCATGTCACACAACATTTGTAATTAACTTATGTGGTGTAGTTGATATATTTGTGAACAATTACTAAGAGAGACCAGGGTTGCAGTGCATGGGGGGAGGTAACACATGGTTGCATTGTAAATATGTGACATATTGTTAAATAGGGCCTTCAGTTGGCTATGCGTTCACATGTAGTTAAATGGTATGAAGAGTAAATGGACAGTAAACAGCACTAATACATGGTAATAGTGACTTTGTATAGAGCAGCACTGAGCAGTAGGTTTGTGTAATGGTTGGCAAAGAGCTGTGCATGCGACATACTCATTTCCATTATTTTCCTTGTTTGTGCATAGTTAAGCAGTGTGCAAATGTGAGCCTCTTTGCTAAAATTCTGAGAATTAGTATTGAATGTATGAAACACACGTGCTGCTTAGCTGACTCTGTGGTAGCAACTGTAATTGTATTAATATATTTCTTTTTGAGCATGATACTGAGTGATACTGGGTTCAAATCCAGGTGTATCTAATACTTTTAAATAAACAGTGATAATACAATCCACGGGATTCAGTAAGGTTCCCTGCAGGAATAGCTTATTGGTGCATGGAAGCGACCATTTAGGAGTAGTACGGCAGCTCGCCATACATAATAATGAAGGCACGCTGCCTCTGCTCCTAAATGGACACGGAGCATGGGTGAGTGTCGGGGGTGTGTCTGAGAGCAGACCCCTTACAATACACACACTCCCCTGCACTTAGGAAGTGCTGTTAAGCAATAACAATGAGTGAGAATGCTCATAGGAGGTTGCATACCTCCCAGCTGTACAAATCATTGCCTAATGTCCACACATTTGTTGCCCATGCAGTTGGCCTGTACCCCAGTTGTACCCTGAAATCATGGGATGATGTCAGGAATGAAGCCATGAAATAATGGCACACAAATGAATGTCATACACCAAAATCTGTCAGAAAATGTATATCAAAACCAATCCTGTTACTCTAGCAAGTGTCCCAAGTTTATAAGAACAATAATTAAAATATGTCCGTAGTTGGACCTCATGTTGTCAAGCTTTGTCCATATAATGTGCATTAAGAGGTTGAAAGGTATGGGGGGTTGCTACAATGTCTGCCAAATGTGCAGATGCATGCAGGAATCTGCAGCAATAAGTGAAACCTGTCCCTTCCAAGAGAAAATAGAAGTAGAACATTTTTTTATCAAACAGATTAAATTTAACCATGGGTGCATGGGTTTGCCCATTGCTTAGCTACGCATACTGTAGCTTAAATGGCATAAGAAGATAAATAGCAAGATACATACAAATGAAGTAGTACTGCAATAGTGTAGTGATCAGAGCGTTCGCCTTGCAAGAAGTCATTCCTGGCTCAATTCTCACTGTAGTAAATTCCATTTTCCTTGTCAAATCACTTTATGAACATTTTTTTGCCATATAACCTACTAAATAACATATATTTGTGAACTAGAGTACTGCATTAAATGCAGATGTGAGGTGTCATTGTAATAATGTTGTAAAATCCAGAGATAAACACAAGTGCCCCATAAAGTATATGTACACATGAATCAGGGATACAAATCAAAGGTATAATGTGTAATGAATGATAAATCCATAGACCGTCCAAATCCATCACCTTGCCAAGAGCCATGTTACATTTCTGTCAAAATTAGTGTGGGGGTAAGCGAGAGTAAGCACTTGTAAGCAGTAGTAAGTGGGTATAACCCATTTGTGTGGGGGTAAGCAATGCACACACAGGTTAAGCAATATTGAAGCTAACTCTCTGTAAACATATTTAATTGGAAGTTGACATTGCTTACCATTGTGCAAACCTGTGCAAACCCACTTACAATTGCTTAAAAGTGCCTTAATCACTCTGTATCCAACAGCCGCTGTTCTGCCCAGCAACAAAAAAAAAAACAGCCCTTGCAGGTCTTGAACCCAGGACCCTGAACACTACAATCACATTACTTAGCCAGTAAGCCATCACAGCAGTACATGAGATTGAGGGTATCACTAAACAGATCCTCACTATAGGAAAATCAAAATGTACATGTGAAAGGAATCTATATACAGTTTTATGTTGTATAACCTACTACATAACATAAATATATGAACTGGAGTACTGCATTAAGTCCAGATATGAGGTGACATTGTAATAAAGTGTTAAAATCCCCCAATAAACACAAGGACCCCATACAGTGTACGTACACAAGAATCATGGACACCAAACACATATATAACATGTAACGAATGATAAATCAATGCCAAACAGCAAATCGTGTGCAAATTAAAAATTAAGCAATGCTAAGCATTGCACACCCCCTGCTTACTAGGTGTAAGCAATGTGTAGGTTAGCTAAATCAGTTTGTCCATTGGTATACCCCTTTAAGCAATGCCAACCTTAGGGAAGCAGGTTTGCTCATAGCATAGCATTTTTAAAACCATCCAATCACAGCAAAGTGCAGGAAATTGGGCTTATTTAATCCCCACAGGTGGGAATACATCTCATAACTGGTTGCAGCTTCTTCCTGTAGGCACTATGACCAGTGTGGGTGAAAGATTGCACTTCTGGCACAGCACTAGGGCATCCAGCAGTTCAAAGTCATGGAAGGACTCCTTGTTAAAAACCAAGATCAGAGACTGCTGCAGGGCCAGTAACAGGGTTCCCAATATAAAGCGGAAGCCTGAGACAGTCTCGCCTGTGACCTCACCAGTGCCACCGGCATCCCTCGAACTGGTGAGCAGGTCAGGCATCACTATGCTGACCTAAAACGGAGAAAGAGGGACCTCTTGGACAAGGGGATCCAAGAGGTTAGGCAGATGGGTGATGTTCCAACTGTGTGTAAGTATCAGTCTACTACCTGTTTAATAATTGCCAGCTCATGTATATTATGGATAGGTATGGCTAAATATTCCTCTTATGTCCTTGACAGCAGCAGACAAGTGGGCTGTGAACCGGGAAGCCCATGCCTGTAGACTGCAGAAGTTGCATCACTAGGTAGGTTAGTAATAATCTTGCATGTACTGCCATAAGAAATAAATCTAAAAGCAGTAGAAAGTTATTTGCCAGTATAAAACCTGTATTGTGTATGGCATGTATTGAATTAACCAGACAATATGGCAGGAAGAGTCTCATATAGGTTGCTTGTAAATAATATGTTAACAGCCTGGCAATAAAGGTATAACTCGTGTACTAATTGTGTTTACTCTGGTATCATATGGTAATGTAGTGTTGCAATCTCTTAATAGTACTGTTGTATTAAGCACTGTTACCCACACTGTGCTACATAGATAAAATGTGTAGGAATGTCTGTATATGACTTTTGTAATCACAAGAGGTCATATTGTACAACTGAGAGAGACTTAGACAGAAAACAGTGAAAAGATAGACAGCATAATCCAAATAGCACACTCAACTGAGATATAAAGTGTATTTTTAGCACACAGCAATGGTTCGAATCCTGGCAGTGGTAGTAAGATGTATGCAGAATCATAACTATCAACTGTACAGATATTGCCAGAAAGTCCAGAAAGTTGTTGTAAGTCCCCTGCCTGTCACCCTGTCCCCCTGGCAAATCAGTGGGACGATCCCAGATATTTAGGCAGAAAATAATGACATACAACTGATTGTCAGACATAACTGTCAGAAATATATCAATACGAACAAACGTTTCACTCTAGTAACTCACCAAACTGTTATAAGAGTAATCAAAGTATGTCCCAACTCCAACCCCATGTTGTGAAGCTATGACCAGAGTGTGTGCAGTAACAGAGTGAGACGTAGGTGCATAATAATAATGTGGAATCTGGTAATATGTGACAACATTCAGGTAGTGTTAACAAACATTCCCCCACATGTCTGTCAGATACAAAAACTGTGCCTAGAAATAAAAGATTGAAATCCTGCATTGGTACTGTTTAGTCTGGTATTGTATGCCAGTGTTAGTGTTGCAGTATCTCTGACTAATAAGGTATTACTCATCACTGTCATCCACACAGTGCTACATAATAAAACTGTCTAGGAAACCCTGTATAAGAGTGTTGTAATTGCAAGGTCAGATTGTAAAACCATGGGAGACATAGACAGAATTCAGAGAAAAGATACACAACAATATCTATATAGCACACTCAACTGTTATGTACACTGTTTTATTTTAGCGCACACAGCCATGGTTTGAATCCTAAGAGTGGTAGTAAGCTGTATGCAGAATCATACCCCTCAAGTGTACAAATCTGTCCAGAATGTCCAGATAACTGGCCCATATCTGCTGGCTGTTACCCTGTCCCACTGGCATATCAGTGTGTTAATCTCTGACATTTAGGCAGTATTTAATGTCATATAACTGACTGTCAGGCCTGTAAATATTTGGAAAATGTCTATAAAATCAGACCTGTCATCGTACAATTCACCAAAGGATTATGAGGTCAATAGCTAAAAATATGTCCCAGTTTCACCTGCATGTTGTCAAGACATGCTCAGAGTGTGTGCAATAAGAGATGGAGAGGTATGTGCATAACATCAACCTGGAATCTGGGAATATGCGTAGAAACAGTCAGGTAGTGTTACTAAACAATACCTACACAGGTATACCAGGTAAGAGGTGTATACTGTAGGTAAAACACAGTTTATATATTTAGTTATCTACACCCATACCACTGTCCAAACTAAGGCAACAGGGTAGTGTAATAATACCTGTAAGGTGCAGATCACAGCACTGACTAGGAAAGTAATGAGAACTACAGGGATATACAAGTTGTTAATTGACATCTTTCTCTCCCCCACCATATCTGCAACAATAAACTAAATACACAACTCAATCGGTATGTGCTCTATTAAATCTACTGTTGGGAGATATGCCCTATTGTTTGATAAATATTTAAATTTGTTTCTATGAATGTGCCATGTTGAAATACTCCCACATTGGTGTCATGCTGCCATCAATGCACCTGCATGCTGTTGTAATGGCCACTGTAGTTCCATATATGCATGCGTTCTGTTTGCTATTCACCTGCTCTATATCCGGTGTTTTGGGTTAATGGGAATATCTGTGCATGCTCTTTTACCTAATCCTGGAATGTGTTGACTATTACTAACACACATATGTTTTAATATTGAAGCACCATAGCATGTTTGGGAAGGCCGGTCCCAGCGGACCCACCTCTCCCACCACATCTGGCCTTGGCACAGGGCACCAGCATGTCTGGGCCCACCCTGGGACCTCCTTTTCCAATGGTCCTGCACCACCTTCAGGTGGAACCGCCTCAAGGGATGGGGCTCATTCCCCCCGGGACCAGGCGTGGACTGGGTACTGTCACCCATCATCAGGTCTGGGGTCTGGTGCATAGTGAGCTCTGAAGGGAGTTTGGAGATCTGCTACACCAGCTTGAGGGATGCATGGCGCAACTAGATTGTCAGCCTGCCCCTCCTACTCAGCCCCTTGCACAGCCACCTTCGGGGCCGTGAAGGTGCAGTGATTACTGCCCATGGGTGGGTACCTCAGTCCTACTGTTTCCACTAGGGGGCTCATGGGCTTCCAACTTCCAAACACCCCTCCACATCTGAGGTGTTTACCCCTCTGTCTTTCCCTCTTTGTGTCATATACCACCCCTGTATGCTGTCTTGTCTGTCTTGTCTGTTATCCTACCCAACCTACCTCCCGAAATATATGTACTATCCCTCCCCAACATCCCTCCCACTCTCACCTTAAAAAAACAAAAGGGCAATCTGTTCCCCCCAAAAAAAATCTCGCCCCATACATAGCTGTCCATTTCGCACATGTGTCCACTGGACACATGTAATCTGGTCTAAATGGCTTGACAACATATTATTGTTATCCTCACCCATCTCTCAGGGGTATGAGTGTCCAAATCTACCTCCAAATCAGTGTATATGCACAGCTGTTGCTGTAGAA
>NC_056729.1:87958398-87975898 GCF_019279795.1 Protopterus annectens | reverse complement strand
CCAGTGATATAGCTGACACAAGACCTGTGTAGTGGACAGACAAAACATAACAGGCAATCCTCTGACCTTCATGTGGATAGGCCCACAGTTGATAGCTAAGCATTCAGACTGCATACCATGCTAAACTAGTATGTACACACAAACCCTGTAACACTGGTGCTATACAATGCATATAACAAAACTACTCACACTGTCTGTAGGTCTAGAACCTTATACAAATATGTAGCTGGCCTGAGTCTACAAGTCCTCTTGTAAGCGGTATTGCTACCTGCTGTCTGTAACACTACTGCCCACACACAGGAAATAGGTCCTCCATACAGGAAAGGTAAAGGGACCATGCCCACATGATGTGGTAATTTATAGTAGTGGGTTGCCATGACAGTGGTAATTGGAAGAACTACACAGCATGCTGCATGCAGGTAGCAAGTGGTGGACACTGATTGGTGCAGAGGCCATCATCTGCTCGTATGCATCACCTACAAAATCCATGCTGGAATCTATTCAAAGCAGCTGAATCCATTTAGTGGAGAGAGACCAAGAGAGAGGGGGAGAGAGACCATCCACACAGCAAACTATCCAGAAGAGACATCATTCCCACACAGGTATGTGAAGTATATATGTATGTAATTGAATGTAGTACTTGGTCCATAGTAATGGGATAGATTATGTGGAATGATTTATATGTGCTATCAGGCGTTGTTGTTGTAATGATGTCCAGCTGAACAACAGCTGTGGACTATAGTGTATGTCCCTGAGGGCAGTGGACCATACCTGTCTACTGTGCAGATCAGCACTGACTGACAAGATGTAAACCATCATAGTGTGTGTTGTGTAATGCAAGGCATGTATATTAGTGTGGCCAATAGCTGCTCATGGAAGTAATGCCGTTATGACGGACATGTGGGATCAAGACCCACCACTTACAGGACAGTCATGTTAACATGTAATGTAGTATGCACAAATGACATAGCTGTGTAATAGGCTTATCTGCAATCTGTCCCTACATATACCCCCCTAATGTTAGGCTGTGTCCACATGTGGCACCTCTCTGTGTTCTATGTTGTAGAAAGGCAGAACAGTGCAGCTGTGCAGGAAGGAGAGTTAGAGAGTGTGGACCTGATGTCTGAGTACACCCCATATATATAGATGTATATATATATATATATATATATATATATATATATATATATATATATATATATATATATATATATATATATATATATATATATATATATATATATATATATATATATATATATATATATATATATATATATATATATATATATATATATATATATATATATATATATATATATATATATATATATATATATATATATATATATATATATATATATATATATATACACACACACACACACACACACACACACACACACACACATATATATATATATATATATATATATATATATATATATATATATATACACATATATATATATATATATATATATATATATATATATATATATGTGTGTGTATATATATATGTGTGTGTGTGTGTGTGTAGACTATGTCTACATATATAAAACACACACACACACACACACACACAAACACACCTATGTATATGAATACATGTCCCCTACAATTGCATGATAGTGCTGCATGATATGTGTGAGGAAACATGACGCATATCAATACACACATATATATACACCAGTAAGTGTGTGCAAAGTGGACGGTTATGTCAGGTGTAAATGCTGGGAACACATTTCCCTTGTTTGTGAAGGTGGGATTGGGAATTTGGGGAAGGATAACAGGTATATTTGTGGAGGTGGGATGGGTTATAAATAGAGAAAGCTTACAGGGGCAGTATATGACACTTGTGGTTGGTAAACACCTTGGATAGGTAGTGTCGTCTGGGATGTGGAAGCCCCATGAGCCCCCATATGGAAACAATGGGACCAAGGTCCCCACCCATGGCAGTCACAACATCAGTTTCATGGCCCTGAAGTTGCCTGGGCTGAAGGCTGAGCAGGAGGAGCATGCAGACCCTGTGAATATTTCCTGAGGGCCTCAAGGTGCTGTAACCCATCCCCCAAGTCTCTGTGGAGCTCCCTATGCACCAGACCCTAGACATGACCTCGGGTGACAGGATCATGTCTGTGTGTGCTCCCCATGGGGGGTGAACACTATCCACTGAAATGGTTCCACCTGAAGGTAGTGCATGACCGGTAGATGAGGAGGCCCATGGTGGGTCCCACATGTGATGTGGCCTGGTAACATGGCCAGATGAGGTAGGAGAGGTGGTTCTGCTGGCAACTGTTCCCCAAACATGCTTTTGTGTCACTGTTATAGAACATTTGTGGGTAGTAGTAGTCCACACATTCCCGGATCATGTCCAACAGATATCCCCAATAACACAAAGCAACAGATGTGCAGCAATCACATAGCAAAGAGAAAACATTCATATATGGATTCATAGTGGCCCTTACAATGGTATGCAAGTGATATTGTCAGTAACAGGCCACCAATGATAGCGTCCCCACAGTGAGCATGACTACAAACACATAGCACAAAATGTTGCACAATACAATATATGTCCCAGTGGTAGGCATTCTGTAGACATGCCTGTCGAGTTGTGTGATCAGATTGTTGTTTACGATATGGGGGGGCAGAGATGTGTATTAACAACTATGATAACCTTGCTATATAAGGTCCTCAGACCTGTTTCCATCTTTATGTCTTTCAGGCAAGATGTCCAGGGAGGGGCTGCCCATTTATACATCAGAGGAGAATGATGTCATCATCTCACACCTGGTGCAGCACTACCAGGTGTTGTTTGGCTGAACAGCCCATGATTAGCAGGAGCGGACTGCCCTGTGCAGCGATCTTGTCCAAAGGGTAAGCGATGTCAGCCTGCATAACCGTAGTTATGAGGAGGTCCGACATCGATGCACAAACCTACTTCACCATGCCCATCGGCGTGCTGCTGCAGTCAGGGGGGACAAGCTTGCAATGGGGGATCATGCCATCCAGCCCCCCCGACACATGTTGAGGAGCTCCTTTCCAGCCTTGGGGCAACTGCCCGCCTGCACACATAACACCTGATGGAGAGCATAGTGGAGGTGGGTGCTACTCACACAATGACAGAGGAGCATGCAGGTAAGGCTAAAGGGCACATCAGTAGACAACTGTTGCGTATCCATCCACATCTGTACAGTTAGATCATGCATATCTGAGATGCTATATATATATATATATATATATATATATATATATATATATATAGTTTGTTGCTGTGTAGTAGTAATAAACAGATGTGCATAATTTGTAGTATTGTGGGCTTGTACTGTTGATATACTGTAATGCTGCACCCACCCTGTACCAACACCACAGCTGTGGCTACTGACATCACATCTCTCACACACTTATGTAGGACCCTCTGGTATACCTCCAGGGCAGCAGCCTGTAGCTGGTGAGTATGGTGTTTGTTCAGGTTTGCCAATACACCGGTCATATTATTGCCATGGTATATTCCATGCACACATTTAACACACCTACCCATAATGCATGCCGTACATGTTCACGTATTGTTGCTGTTAACTGCACTGTATCATGGTGGTAACCATGATGTTGTATCTGAAGGGTATGCCAGACTCCTGCAATATAACTAACATGCTGTTATTGCAAAATGTATGCTCAGAGATGAACATGATGGTGGGACAAATGGCCTAAAGTAGGGACATGTGTGAAACATCACCCTTATACATTGCTACAAGAGTGTATATACCAGTATTACAATGGCAACTGTTACAGATCTACACTATGGCATATCACAATACTGCAATCCACAACCATTACATCCTACAATGTAGTCCTAACATGAGCAATGTGTGTATAATATGGAATCGTACGTTAGGACAGCAAAAATGGGGAATACATACCTTCACAAACACCGGAAGCATATGTCTGTACACACTCCAGATAAAATATAGTGGAAGCAGCTGTTGAGGTACTTACCACATGCATTCTTTATGAGAATGCACCTTCCAGCAAGAACATGTCCCCAGTGTCACACCAAGAAATGTTCTACTGTCCAAGATGTTTGGCAATCAAATGTGCTCACTTACCTGCAACATAGGCAGCCGTAGCTTGCACACATCTTACATACCATGGAATGGATCCCATATCAAACAGGTACCACCCAGGAGTTGGACATGTAACCATACCTCACTATTGCATATACCATGGCAAACAGTGCAGACAGTCATGTATGTGGAGAGGATGTATGGGACATGAATAATGCAGGAAATATACAGATGGCCATCCAAGACAGATGATGTCACATGTAGCAAACCGGTCATGCATGCTTCTTAGAAACATGCCACAACAGTGAGGGAGTTGCAGGAATGTTTAGCAAGTACTAGCTGTGCAGTATCCATGTCAGCAATTGCCTGGACTCTGCATATGTGTGGCCCATGGGCTAGGGTAATCAGATGGGCCAGTTGTACCACAGGAAATATCCGCCAGCCCTCTCTACAGGTAGCGTATGCATAACAGTAAAGGTCCCCAAAAGGCATGCATTGCAATGTGTACTGGTGTACCAAGACCACATTGGAAACCTACAGACAGTATTAAGTAAGATACATGTGCTTCATAACCAACGCCTCACCCCACCTCAGGAGCACCATCCCCATCTGTACCTTGCCAGTGGCAGTGTACACCCGTATGTTTACCATTCATTAGCTGGGACTAGGCTGCTACACATGGTGTTCAGTGTTTGGGACACTGCAAAATGACACACATGTGTAGGCCATAGTTGTTAAGCAACTGCAAAAAGGCTGAAGTTGGTGAGGGGGTGTCATCATGACACAACAGTGCACTGCAGCAGGGATCCAAAGGATGCTGTGAATGGCTGTATCTGCACACAGTCAGGGTCAGGAACAGTGGCAGACATAACCCTGACTCCATAGCGATAGTGATAGCAGTGTGTGAACTCCAAGGGATGTGCACATGAGTTGACCTTGCAATCATGCAGAGTTGGGGGACATGTGTAGAGCAGACTGACTAAATACTGACAAATGCAGATGGCCCATGCTAGCATACCCCTGCCAGAAATAGTAACTGCTGTAGTACACATAACAGTAGGTGCAACAAACCATCATGATAAGGGCGTGCACACATATGCACCCACAAAGTGTATGCATCTCAATCAGCATCTGCAAAACTAACACATTTCTTTGACACTGCATTTGATTGTACAGGTCATATGTCACATATTAGGTTCATATAATGTTAACATGTGCAGTAATGTGGTCCCATGGTATATCAAGGAAGAGGGTGTCATATTAATAAGGGAATGTACACTCCCCATAGCCACGGTAAGGTTTGATGGTTGTCAGTGTAATTGTATCGTATTGGCCATACATGCACCTCTGATGATGACATCTGTAAATCAGACATTAGGGATTCACAAATGACATCTGTTCAAATATCATCCCAGGTATGTCTTAGACAAACACATAGGGGCTGTGAGCATCAGAGCTGACATAACTGACACAGTAATATACATTCAGCAATGGTATGTACACCTGTGAGGTATGGTGCACAGTACATGCCAGGGTGCTGAACAGGTGCACAGCAATACTGTGTACATGGGTGCAGTGTGTTCCAGGGGAAGAGGCATCACCTACTAACACAGCCCATGCATCACAGACATGTATACTGTTGCTAGCATGCATTGACTATAGCTGCACTGCATGCTGTTGAGTACCATATGTCATGCATGTTGACAGATGGGTAATGGGAGGTCTGTGTGTAATATCTTCATGCAACCTCACCTGTAAGTGTGTGTGTGGGAGGGTTAGGGGGTTATTTTGTCTGTAAGTGCAATTTGGTGGAGTGGAGGGGGGTTGATGTATGTAGGATGTGTGTGTGTATGTGTGTGTGTTTGTGTGTGTATCCATGTATGCACATGTTTGATTGTGGGGTTGTTCATACCTCTCAACTTCCCTTTGAAATCATGCAGTACATGGACATGGACAGATACATGAGACACCAGGAATACTTGTCTGACATGTAATCTCAGAACAGCTGATAGTATAATATGGTCTGTAGCATGGTACATGCATTGAGAGGGAACCTAGACACCAGGTATACTGTTATAATTGCAATCAGCCGAAAGGTGAAAGAGTACCCACATATGCAGCACTACAGATGCATTGGGGAATTAATAGACAACACCAGTGAGTTTTTGCAAATATTACTGATGTCCACATAATAAGTTAATAGAGCAACAGATCTTGCATTAACTGAGCAATAGTTATGTATGACACTCCAGTGCGTGACATTATTGAGTGACTGTAGTAGCCCCTAACATATGGGAGCCATGCTCATGATGTCTGGACAAACCCAGGGTGAACACTGGTTGACAGCAGTGAGTCTTTGTAAAACTGACTCCAATCAAGTCAAAAAGGTAATGGAGTAACAGGTCATGTTTTGAGATGACTTGTCTAGGCAATTAGAAAAATGATACGTTAATGATTGGTATTAATGAGTGTAAGTTTCCAAGTGTGATGCAGGATGGGGAACCTAAGAGAATAAACTTGGGACAATCTGTAAACTCAGGGACAGGTAAGTATTATGGTGGAATGTCAGTGTGTGTTCGTGTGTGTGTGTGTGTGTGTGTGTGTGTGTGTGTGTGTGTGTGTGTGTGTGTGTGTGTGTGTGTGTGTGTGTGTGCGCGCATGTGTGTAATGTTAAGCAGCAACATACAGGTCTTAAAATGCATTTCTTGTTATTCCCTCACAGGTGGCATGGTAGATCAGGATCACTCCTGCAGGAAATCTGATGTTGGTGTCCATACAGATACTGAAAATGAAGATAGTTGTGTTGAGGCACATTCAGGGTTATCAAAGGCGACACTGTGCCATCATTTGAAATTCCCCTGCTATCCATACCCCATCTCCTCATACAGTCACAGTCCCTATAGATACGCCATCACCAGTGGCCATAGCAGAGGGACAGTTGGCAGTTGGTGGCAGTGCACAGGGCAGTGTGGTATCTATGGCTGCTGTGTCTGGACACAGCAGCTATAACTGGATGTACGGCAGGGTAGCACATAGGCAGATGTACAGGGGTGCTCATTGGAGGGCTGCTGGTCATTGTGCCCATGGCAGAAGTGCCACATCTCGTACCACCAGACGCATGTTTCAGGCTGTCATGGAGGGGCAGGCATGTATGTAATGGTACACCAGATAGGGTCTGAGGTTGCAGAGGGCTACTCTTTCAGCTGTAACTGACAACCTCCATGATCTTCCAGGTGCCCTCTGTTATTTCACAGAGGTCGTGGCTAGATGGTGGAGTGAGATGGTGGGACACACTGACTGTGGATTTTCCATTTTAGAGCATGTGGTGGGAGTGGTGCAATGGCCACATGGACGTACGCCAGCAACACCAACAGCTGGAGTTAGACGTGGTTGTGCAAGGATATCAAGCTGCTCCCGTAGTGGCTGTACCAGCCCCAGCAAAGCAGAGGGAGCACTGTCCACATCACACCACAGCAGGCCACGTGCACATGGCCCTGGCCAGTCCCAGGAGGGACCTGGTTCCAGTGGACATATGTCATCATTAGAGGAGAGTACCATATTGTGGCTTATACCTGGAAATGCCCGTGGAACCCCTGGCAGGCACAGTTCTTGTGTCCATGGCCAGAGGTGGTGAACTGCACACCCTTCCAGGTATGGTCTGCAGCTGTCCAACAGACACCTGTATAGGGCAGCCACATGGCAGAACTGTGTGCATGCATACTCACACACAATACAGACACACCTTGGGCAACCCCATACCTACACACACCACATCACCAGAGCCATATCAGTAATTAAAACCCCTCACTCACACACATGGTGTCAAATGCATGTCCCAGCCTAGGTCTCTGGCAAACCAACAATACACCCTGTGCATATGATGATACCTGTACCACATCCCTGTCATCCATAACATTGATACAGGGACAGGCTAATATGGTTCTGATGCACATGATGACTGTACTACAGTGTGCCAATGTACTGCTGTGTAACATGTTGTCAGCAGTAACATTTAATGCTTACATGTCAGGAAGTGTAGCTGTCCAGCCATGATGCATTATAGCTGCTATTAACAATGAGTGACTGTGGTCTCCATAATATTATCTGTTTGTGTTGTAGGTGTTCATGTGCCAGCAGGAGGATGGTCTGCTGTCATATCTCACAAGGGGCATGGCACTGTGGTGACACCTTCGCTGTGCCATATCCTGGGTACAGGTGAACACATGTCACTGGTCTGTATAACAGTTACTGCCTCTGCCGCATGGCTGATAGATCTCGGGGTGGTGTATACAGGTGAGTGCATGGTGGCTGCTGTTGTCAGCCCTTCTACAGGGGACAATGGTAGTTATACTGGGTGGTACACACCACATGTTTGTGTATAACACACACAGAGGCTTTGGTATTGATGCACTACACAGAGAATACTGCACACATGGATGTATGTACCTGTGCAAGGAACCCATTGTAGCCTATGTAATTCCATCAAGCCAGACTATGCAAAAGAACACATTGTGGAATAAGCAGTCTGCAAGTTTAATGTCATTGACGATGGTAGCAGCAGGGTATATGCCCCCTTCCCCAATGTAGTGCAATCCACAACTCGGTAAAGATATGTGTGCTGGTGTGGGTGGCACACACCTACCATTTGGAGGATGAGAGGGGCTGTAGAACTACAGATAGTGTGATAGACAACTACCTAACCTGTTAACATGAACTGTACAGTATTACGGCCAGCTATGCGGGGGGATACACTCAACAGTAACTGCAATAATGTTGGCTGTGTCCACAACAGCCACACCCAGCTATATATATATATATATATATATATATATATATATATATATATATCGTCATCTTCTTTCGGCTGTTCCTGTTAGGGGTAGCCACAGTGGATCATCTGTTCCCATTTCTTCCTGTCCTCTGCATCATGCTCTTTCACACCAACCACCTGCATGTCCTCTCTCACCACATCCATAAACCTTATCTTAGGCCTTCCTCTTTTACTCTTACCTGGCAGCTCCATCCTTAGCTTCCTTTTTCCAATATACCCAGCATCCCTCCTCAGCACATGTCCAAACCAACGCAATCTCGCCTCTCTTGCTTTGTCTTCAAACTGTCCAACCTGAGCTGACCCTCTAATATACTGTCCATCCTAGTCACACCCAGTGCAAATCTTAATATCTTTAACTCTGCCACATCTAGCTCTGACTCCTGCCTTTTTGTCAATGCTACCGTTTCCAACCCATATAACATAGCAGGTCTCACTACCCTCTTGTAGACCTTCCCTTTCACTCTTACTGGTACCCATATGTCACAAATCACTCCTGACACTCTTCTCCACCCATCCCACCCTGCCTGTACTCTCTTCTTCACCTCTCTTCCACACTCATCATTACTTTGAACTGTTGATCCCAAGTACTTAAACTCATCTACCTTTTCCAACTCTACTCCCTGCATCCTCACCATTCCTCTACCCTCCCTCTCATTTACACACATATATTCTGTTTTAGCCCTGCTGACCTTCATTCCTCTCCTCTCTAAAGCATATCTCCACCTCTCCAGGGTCTTCTCAACCTGGTCCCTACTCTCACTACATATCACAATATCATCTGCAAACATCATAGTCCATGGGGCCTCCTGTCTAATCTCATCTGTCAACCTGTCCATCACCACTGCAAATAAGAAAGGGCTCAGAGCTGATCCTTGATGTAATCCCACCTCCACCTTAAATGTATCTGTCACTCCCACTGCAGTCCTCACCAATGTCACACTATCCTTGTACATATCCTGTACCACTCTTACATACTTCTGCCACTAGACTTCCTCATACAATACCACAACTCCTCTCTAGGCACCCTGTCATATGCTTTCTCTAAGTCCACAAAGACACAATGCAACTCCTTCTGACCTTCTCTGTATTTCTCCAACAACACTCTCAGAGCACATGTTGCATATGTAGTGCTCGTTCCTGGCATGAAACCATACTGCTGATCACTAATAATCACCTCCCTTCTTAACCTAGCTTCTACTACTCTTTCCCATAACTTCAAGCTGTGACTGATCAGTTTATCCCACTGTAGTTACTGCAGCTCTGCACACCACCCTTATTCTTAAAGATAGGTACCAATACACTTTTTCTCCACTCCTCAGGCATCCTCTGACTTTCCAAAATGTCATTAAACAATCTGGTTAAAAATTCCACTTCCATTTCACCTAAACACCTCCATGCATCTACTGGTATGTTATCTGGGCCAACAGCCTTTCCATTCTTCATCCTCTTCATAGCTGTCCTTACTTCCTCCTTGCTAACCTGCTTCACTTCCTGATTCACTATCCCCACATCATCCAACCTTCTCTCTCATTCTTTTCATTCATCAGCCCTTCAAAGTACTCTTTCCATCTTCTCAACACACTCACCTCACTTGTGAGTATGTTTCCCTCACTGTCCTTTATCACCCTTACCTGCTACACATCTTTCCCAGCTCTGTCCCTCTGTCTAGCTAATCAGTACAGGTCCCTTTCTCCCTCTATAGTGTCCAGTCTCTCATACAACTCTCTGTATGCCTTATCTTTAACCTTCACCACCTCTCTCTTTGCCATGCGCCTCATCTCCTTATACTCACGGCTACCTTCTTCATCTCTTTGACAATCCCACTTCTTCTTTGCCAGCCTCTTCCTCTGTATACTCTCCTGTACTTCCTCATTCCACCATCATGTCTCCTTGTCCTCCTTCCTCTGTCCAGATGTCACACCAAGCACCTTCCTAGCAGTCTCCCTTACTAGCTCTGCTGTAGTTACCCAGCTATTCAGTAACTCTTCATTGCCTCCCAGTGCCTGTCTTAACTCTTCCCTGAACTCCACCTCACAATCACCCTTTTTAACTTCCACCATTTAATCCTTGGCACTGCTTTCACACTCCTCCTCTGCTTCTTGATCACCAACATCATCCTACAGACCACCATTCTATGCTGCTTAACTACACTTTCCCCAGTCACCACTTTACAGTCTCCAATCTCCTTCAGACTGGCCCTCCTACATAGGATATAATCCACCTGTGTGCAACTTCCTCGACTCTTGTACATCACCCTATACTCCTTCCTCTTCTTAAAATACGTATTCAAAACAGCCATGTCCATCCTTTTCGCAAAATATATATATATATATATATATATATATATATATATATATATATATGTGTATGTATATATATATATATATATATATATATATATATATATATGTATATATATATATATATATATATATATATATATATATATATATATATACACACACACACATATATATATATATATATATATATATATATATATATATATATATATATATATATATATATATATATATATATATATATATATATACCAACCCCAGTATCACTGCACACCTATACAGTGGGGAAGAGGCCATTTACACATCTAACACTAGTCGTGATGGAATGTATGTCCACAGGATGACACCTGTGAAATGTTAGCATATGCCACTCAGGTCTTGGACAGATGACCCCCTGGGACATGTATATTCTGCAACCTGAAGTAGATCCCTCCACATACATGCACACTCTTACTTGGCAACACTGGGACTTGACCCCTACCTAGGAATGTAGTGCTACTGATGTGTGTGGCTTTAATTGCACACACCACACAGCTTTTAGGATGAGGTGTGTTCCGGGTCACATGTTACATGCAGAACATCCCCAGGCATGTACAGTATGGTAATGGGGGATGTAATGGTTGTTTATGGACAATACATAGTGTGACATACCGTCATATACACACTGACAAACACATAACATTCAGACACACATCTAAGAGACCTGGGCCTATCAGTGTTAACTACCTTGTCAGTGTGTCCATTGTGTTACAGGTAGGTTGCACACAGCACATGCACAACTGGGCTGGATAGTGTTATCAGTTACCTGTATGGTTGATGGTGACAGTGGTCACTATACAGTGGTAAATGGGACATGTACCGGGGGTTCCATGGTGTAATGACAGTATCCCTAGCACCCACACTCAACTGAGGATATTGTACGCACTGGAACCCATGATGACACTCTGACATACCCACCATCACACATTGACCTGACTGCAATACAACCCCTTGTCCATCCCAAGAGTGCTACTACAGGGATATGCATCTAATGCACATGCCACAGGCATAGTAGGGTGATGCAATGTCATGCCTCCCCTATGGGCAGCAACATCACTATCCCTAATAATGTGTGGCAATGTGTATTTTAATAGGAGTATGTGGCCTCAGAATGCTGTATCCTACATATATACACACATGCACACATACACACACTTACTAGAACTCAGTGAGTATCCCATGCCTAGCAACCCATTTGAACAACAGTGTTGTGCTGGTACTACAAGGCCCAGGTAGCCCTTATGGAAAAGAGTGTAACAAGGTACATGTAATGTCCGGTACAGCAGCAGCCACATCTAACTATGGCAATGGGTGGTGCGGCGGGTGTGAAGGGATTCAGGGTATTCCCAACTTCTGGTCTACAAACACGCAGACATTGATATTCTCAGTAATGTGCACATGCACATTTGTCAGTACTGGGGTGCATCGGTGCAGGTGTTCATAGGTGTGCACCAGGCTATTGTCCATGGAGAGATGGGAAGTGTAGGGGATGTGTGTACAGTGGTATCATGCCACCTGCCATGTGCCAGCACACCATCTATCAACAGACACCACTGGGGAGATCCTCAGGGTGAGAGTGACATGCATCAGCCAATCATATGGGTGCCTCTTGCAGAGGGCAGGTGAAATGCTCCAGTTGACATGTATGCAACATGTATTACATTACATGGTTAGTTTCTGTCTTGGAGACCTGTACCCAAGCATGTTCTGTTGACTGTGGTAGTGTAGTTGAGGTATCCATGGCATGTGGTGGGTATGGGATGTGGAGTCATATCTGTGGCATTTATAACACACCTGGGCAAACATGTCAGTGTCAGTCAAGCATAGATTGCCTGTAAGTATCCAAGATGGATACCTGACATCTGCACATCTGTACAGAGGACTGACAGACATCAGCTAGCCAACTAGCTATGCATTAGGATGAATGTGTTGACAGATAGACATCTGACACTGATAGGTATGCCATTACTACATGACGGCAGCCCTCACTGACATGTGCTATACACACAGTAGTCTACAGTTATTTTCCACATGTTAGATCATTATCCAGTAGGAAATATTTAATGAGACACAGCTCACACACTAGGAAATGACAGTGAGGACTCAGAGTCCATCTTTGCATGCAGGAGTGTTTTTTCCAGTACTACAATTAGCAATATATTCTTACTTGGGAAAGCACTGTCAACAGTAGTAATGTAATAATACAGTACATGCTAGTGTGACTGCATATAAGCTGGGATACTTCCCATGTATGTAACACATTCACATGGATAAGAGTGTTGTACAAGCCATATATACTCAAGTGTCCCAGACAGTAGACTCACACCCAAATCCCATCGAGCTACGCACTTGAGAGACTTGAACCTCAGCACTGAAATAAATAGGACATGCTGGCGGGACAGATTCATAGCCCAGAGGCTGCCTTCACGCTGGAATAAAATCCCAGTCCAGGTTAGGCAGAGTTCCTCATTGACTCTCTTCAAGAGGAATCTTGATGAGTGGATGGGAGATTGTAGGTTTACCCCGGGTATCACTTCTGTGTCACTGTTAGACAGAGGCACAGTATACTAACCTCGAAAAAGGGCATAGCAAAATTAATTTAAAATGGGTGGCGAAAGCCAAACACACTCTGGCTAGGCTTATAAATGAACTAGGGCAGATAGCCTAGTATGAACCTATGAACCTATGAACCTTGCTACTGTAATGACAGCACATAGATGCATGTTATGCACATGGTTTTATATACACTTATTACAGATGTCATTACCCTGCTATGTTATCACACTGGAATGTGAGCACTGGTTACCAGGGCTGAGTCATGCTTAGCAGGTGTCAGCATTGCTGCAATATAACAGCTAAGCACATTTGTTCTGGTAAGCGAGTCCTACATGGTGTAAACACCCATATGTTTAACCATACGGTATCACCACCTTAGCTTCATGCAAACCCACGCAAATGAGCTGAAAACCGCTCAAAACTGCCTTAACCACTCTGTATCCAACAGCCCTTGTTCTGCCCAGCCACAAAATAAACAGCCCTTCAATCCAGGATCCTGTACACTATAGTCACAGTAGTTAACCAGAAAGCCATCACAGCAGTATATAAAATGGAGGTATCACTAACAGATCCTCACTATATGAAAATCAAAATTTGCATGGAAAGGAATCGATATACAATTTCATGTTGTATAACCTACTACATAACATAAATATGTGAACTGGAGTACTGCATTAAGTCCAGATGTGAATTGACATTGTAATAAAGTGTTGAAATCCCCCAATAAACACAAGGACCCCATACAGTGTACGTACACATGAATCATGGATACCAAACACATATATAACATGTAATGAATGATAAATCAATGCCAAACAGCAAATAGTGTGCAAATTAAAAATTAAGCAACATTAAGCATTGCACACCCCTGCTTACTAGGAGTAAGCAATGTGTAGGCCAGCTAAATCAGTTTGCCCATTGGTATACTCCTTTAAGCAATGCCAACCTTAGGTAAGCAGGTTTGCCCATAGCTTAGCATTTTCAAAACCATCCAGTCATGGCAAAGTGCAGGGAATCGGGCATATTTAAACCCCACAGGTGGGAATACATCTCCTAACTGATTGCAGCTTCCTCCTGTTGGCACTATGGTCAGTGTGGTTGAAGGATCGTGCTTCCAGGCACAGCGCTGGGCATCCAGGAGTCCAAAGTAATGGCAGGACTCCTTGTTAAAGACCATGACCAGAGGCAGCTGCAGGGCCAGCAGCAGAGCTCCCAATATAAAGCAGTAGCTTGAGACCATCTCGCCCATGACCTCACCAGTGCCACTGGCATCCCTCAAACAGGTGAGCAGGTCAGGCATCACTATGCTGACCTGAAACGGAGAAAGATGGCACTTGTGGTTCAGTGGATCCAAGAGGCAAGGCAGATGGGTGATGTCCCAGCCATGTGTAAGTATCAGTCTACCTGTTTAATAATTGCCAGCTCATGTATATTATGGACAGGTATGGCTAAATATTCCTCTTATGTCTCTGACAGCAGCAGACAAGTGGGCTGTGAACTGGGAAGCCCATGCCTGTAGACCGCAGAGGTTGTGTCGTGAGGCAGGTTAGTAATAATCTTGCATGTACTGTCATAAGAAGTAAATCTAAAAGTAGTAGAAAGTTAATTGCCAGTATAAAACCTGCATTGTGTATGGCATGTACTGAATAAACCAGACAATACGGCAGGAAGAGTCTCATATAGGTTGTATGCAAATAAAAGGTTAACAGCCTGGCAATAAAGGTCTAACTCCTGGACTGATTGTGTTTACTCTGGTATCATATGGTAATGTACTGCTGCAATCTCTTAATAGTACTGTTGTATTAAGCACTGTTACCCACACTGTGCTGCCTAAATAAAATGTGTAGGAATGTCTGTATATGACTTTTGTAATCACAAGAGTCATATTGTACAACTGAGAGAGACTTAGACAGAAAACAGTGAAAAGCTAGATAACATAATCAAAATACCACACTTAACTGAAACGTGAAGTGTTATATTTTTAGCACACACAGCCATGGTTCTAATCCTGGGAGTGGTAGTAAGCTGTATGCAGAATCATACCCCAGAACTGTAAATATATTGTCAGAAAGTCCAGATAATTGGTGTGAGTCCCCTGCCGGTCACCCTGTCCCCCTGACAAATAATTGGGATGATCCCAGAAGTTTAGGCAGCAAATAATGACATACAACTGATTGTCAGACATCATAATTGTCAGAAATATATCCATAAGAACAAACCTGTCACTCTAGCAACTCACCAAAGTGTTATGAGAGTAATAAGCAAAGTATGTCTCAACTCCACCCCCATGTTGTGAAGGTATGACCAGAGTGTGTGCAGTAACAGAGTGAGACATAGGTGCATAATAATAATGTGGAATCTGGTAATATGTGTGACAACATTCAGGTAGTGTTAACAAACATTCCCCCCACAGGTCTGTCAGATATGAAAACTGTGCCTAGGAATAAAAGATTGAAATCCTGGAATGGTACTGTTTAGTCTGGTATTGTATGGCAGTGTTAGTGTTGCAGTATCTCTGACTAATAAGGTATTACTCATCACTGTCATCCACACAGTGTTACATAATAAAACTGTCTAGGAAACTCTGTATAAGAGTGTTGTAATTACAAGGTCAGATTGTAAAACCAAGGGAGACTTATAGATAGAATTAAGAGAAAAGATACAAAGCAATATCTATATAGCACACTCAACTGTGATGTACACTGTTTTATTTTAGCGCATACAACCATGGTTCGACTCCTGGGAGTGGTAGTAAGCTGTATGCAGAATCATACCCATTGACTGTACAGATCTGTCCAGAATGTCCAGATAATTGGCCCCTATCTGCTGACTATTACCCTGTCCCCCTAGCATATCAGCGTGCTAATCTCTGACATTTACGCAGCATTTAATGTACAACTCACCAAAGGATTATGAGGGCAATAGTCAAAATATGTACCAGTTTCACCTGCATGTTGATAAGACATGCCCAGATTGTGTGCAATAAGAGATAGAGAGGTATGTGCACAACATCGACCTAGAATCTGGGAATATCTGTAGAAAAGTCAGGTAGCGCTAAGAAACAATACCTCCTCAGGTATACCAGGTAAGAGGTGTATACTGTAGGTAAAACACAGTTTATGTATATAGTTATCTACATCCATACCACTGTCCAAACTAAGGCCATAGGGTAGTGTAATAATACCTGTAAGGTACAGATTACAGCACTGACTCGGAACGTAATGATAACTACAGGGATATACAAGTTGTTAATTGACATCTTTCTGTCCCCCCACCATATCTGCAACAATAATTTAAATACACAACTCAATTGGTTTGTGCACAATTAAATCTACTGTTGGGACATATGTCCTATTGTTTGATAAATAATGAAATTTGTTCCTATGCATGTGCCATGCTGAAATACTCCCACACTAGTGGCATGCTGCCATCAATGTATCTGCATGCTGTTGTAATGGCCACTGTGGTTCCATATATGCATGAATTCTGTTTGCTATGCAACTGTTCCTTATCTGGTGTTTTGGATAAACTGGAATATCTATTCATGCTGTTATACCTAATCCTGGAATGTGTTGACTATTACTAACCCACATATGTTTTAATATTGAAACACCATAGCACGTTTCAGAAGACCAGTCCCAGCAGACCTAGCTCTCCCACCTCATCTGGCATTGGCACTGGGCACCAGCACATCTGGGGCCCACCCC
>NC_056729.1:87945898-87953398 GCF_019279795.1 Protopterus annectens | reverse complement strand
CAAAAATTGTGTCTAGAAATAAAAGATTGAAATCCTGGATTGGTACTGTTTAGTCTGGTATTGCATGGCAGTGTTAGTGTTGCAGTATCTCTGACTAATAAGGTATCCCAGATATGCTCAGAATTAGTCCAAAATGATACAAAAATCACTGAACCCACAGACATTGCCAACATACTGGCAGACAGGTTCAGTGCAAACTTCACCCCCCTCTCCCCCCCTAAAGGAGAGATAACTATCCCAGCGGAGTGTAGCCTCCCAGACATCTCAAATGCGCAGGTGAAAGCTGCTCTCTAAAGCTAAAAACACAGCATCAATGGGACGGATGGTGTCCCGGCTGTGTGCTACATGAGCTAAATGAGGAATTAAACCCGCACATAAGGCAGCTGTTTAATCTCAGCCTTACCACAGGATACATGCCCAAGGGTGGCGTCGGCAACTGTGGTCCCACTCCACAAAGGCGGTGCCTCTACAGACCCTGGTAATTACCGCCCCATAAGCTTAACAAGTCTAGTCTGCAAAGCTATGGAGAGGATCATAATGGAGCTCATAAACAAAGATATAGGGGACTTGCAGACATTGGAACCGACCCAGTTTGGCTTCGTCAAGGGAAGATCATGCCTTTTGAACTTGGTCGACTTCTTTGAAACAGTCACCAAGGCCATTGATGAGGGAAAGGCAGTCCAGACAGCCTACCTTGACCTTGCAAAGGCTTTCGACACAATACCCCACTCAGGTATTATAGAAAAACTTACCAGCTTAAATGTAAACCCATATGTCACAAGATGGGTTGCAAACTGGCTTAAGGACAGAACCCACAGGGTTAGAGTTGCTGGCGCTATGTCAGACTCCAAGCCGGTCACAAGTGGTGTCCCACAGGGCTCGGTCCTTGGCCCCTATTGTTCGGCATCTACTTCTCAAGTACAGGCCAACATGGGAGGACTTTGGCTGACAAAGTTTGCAGACGACTGCAAACTGGGCGCCATAGTGGAAAGTGCATCGGACACGGATATCCTTCAGAAGGGACTCACGGAAACAGATAGCTGGTGCCAGAGCCATGGCCTGAAGTTAAATGCCAAAAAATGTATAGTCATACCCTTCGGGAAAAACAAGGTAACCCCAAGCTACCATATAGGTGGCAATCCACTAAGCACAGAAGAGGTTATCAGGGACCTGGGGACCCAGGTTGACAGTGGCCTTTCTATTGACACTCACGTTGCTAAAGTGGTTAGAAAGACCTTCTACATTGCCCACCTGATCATGAAGGGATTCACATCCAGATCTAGTGAGGTCATTGTTCCCCTGTACTCTTCACTTATCAGACCAATGATCGAGTACAATGCCCCATTCGGGATGTATCTTGCCCGACATCTGCAGCAATTGGAGAGACCCCAAAAGTTCCTCATCAAAAGGATAAAGGGACTCCAAAATCTGTCATATGCTGCCAGATTGAAGAAACTCCAGCTCTATTCAGTCGCATACCGTCTGCTCAGAGGTGACATGTGCCTGACATACAAGGCCATGTCCAACCCGGAATTAATGGACATGCTCCACCTCAAAAAATCCAAATCCACCAAAACCACTAGAGCAAGCGACTTAAACCTTAGCACGGATATAAATAGAATGTGCTGGAGGGATAGATTTATCACTCAGAGACTCCCTATGCTGTGCAATAGAGTCCCAGTCCATGTGAGGCAGAGCACCTCGCTCGCTCTGTTCAAGAGAAATCTTGACCTGTGGATGGGAGATCGTAGGTTTACCCCGGGAATCATCTCTGTGTCACTGCTGGACAGAGGCACAACAAACTAATGGGCACAGTATTTTTTCATATAAGGGGTGGCATAAGCCACAAAAATTTGGGCTAGGCTTATAAATGCCTTGGGGCAGATAGCCTAGTATAAACCTACGAACCTATGAACCTAATCACTCATCACTGTCATCCACACAGTGCTACATAATAAAACTGTCTAGGAAACCCTGTGTAAGAGTGTTGTAATTGCAAGGTCAGATTATAAAACCACGGGAGACTTATAGACAGAATTCAGAGAAAAGATACACAGCAATATCTATATAGCACACGCAACTGTTATGTACACTGTTTTTATTTTAGCATACACAGCCATGGTTTGAATCCTGAGAGTGGTAGTAAGCTGTATGCAGAATCATACCCCTCGAGTGTACAAATCTGTTCAGAATGTCCAGATAATTGGCCCATATCTGCTGGCTGTTACCCTGCCCACTGGCATATCAGTGTGTTAATCTCTGACATTTAGGCAGCATTTAATGTAATATAACTGACTGTCAGGCCTGTAAATATTTGAAAAATGTCTATAAAATCAGACCTGTCATTATACAATTCACCAAAGGATTATGAGGTCAGTAGTCAAAAATATGTCCCAATTTCACCTGCATGTTGTCAAGAAATGCTCAGAGTGCATGCAATAAGAGATGGGGAGGTATGTGCATAACATCAACCTGGAATCTGGAAATATGCGTAGAAACAGTCAGGTAGTGTCACCAAACAATACCTACACAGGTATACCAGGTAAGAGGTGTATACTGTAGGTAAAACACAGTTTATATATTTAGTTATCTACATCCATACCACTGTCTAAACTAAGGCAACAGGGTAGTGTAATAATACCTGTAAGGTGCAGATTACAGCACTGACTAGGAAAGTAATGAGAACTACAGGGATATACAAGTTTTTAATTGACATCTCCCCCCCACCATATCTGCAACAATAAACTAAATACACAACTCAATTGGTATGTGCACAATTAAATCTACTGTTGGAGCATATGTCCTATTGTTGGATAAATATTGAAATTTGTTTCTATGCATGTGCCATGTTGCAATACTGCCACATTGGTGTCATGCTGCCATCAATGTACCTGCATGCTGTTGTAATGGCCACTGTGGTTCCATATATGCATGCGTTCTGTTTGCTATTCAATTGCTCCATATCTGGTGTTTTGGGTTAATGGGAATATCTGTGCATGCTCTTTTACCTGATCCTGGAATGTGTTGACTACTACTAACACACATATGTTTTAATATTGAAGCATCTTAGCATGTCTGGGAAGGCCGGTCCCAGTGGACCCACCTCTCCCACCCCATCTGGCCTTAGCACCGGGCACCAGCATGTCTGGGCCCACCCTGGGACTCCTTGTCCAATGTTCCTGCACCACTTTCAGGTGGAACCGCCTCAAGGGATGGGGCTCGTTCCCCCCTGGGAGCAGGCACGGACTACGTACTGTCACCCATCATCAGGTCTGGGGTCTGGTGCATAGTGAGCTCTGAAGGGAGTTTGGAGATCTGCTACACCAGCTTGAGGGATGCATGGCACAACTAGATTGTCAGCCCGCCCCTCCTACTCAGCCCCTTGCACAGCCACCTTCGGGGCCGTGAAGGTGCAGTGATTACTGCCCATGGGTGGGGACCTCAGTCCTACTGTTTCCACTAGGGGGCTTATAAGCTTCCAACTTCCAAACACCCCTCCCCAACCAAGGTGTTTACCCCCCTGTCTTTCCCTCTTTCTGTCATATACCACCCCTGTATGCTGTCTTGTCTGTCTTGTCTGTTATCCTACCCAACCTACCTCCCCAAATATACGTACTATCACTCCCCAACATCCCACTCTCACCTTAAAAAAACAAAAGGGCAATCTGCCCCCATACATAGTTGTCCATTTTAAATGTGTCCACTGGACACATGTAATCTGGTCTAATTGGCTAACATATTATTGTTGTCCTCGCCCATCTCTCAAGGGTATGAGTGTCCAAATCTACCTCCAAATCAGTGTATATGCACACCTGTTGTTGTAGAAGAAATGGGCAGCTATGGACCTTCCATACAACCGTTCTGCACATCCCTAACTATTTTCCCTACAGTCTTTCCTTCTTTGTGCCCCTTTTTCACCACTTTCCTATCAACCCTTTTTCTTTTCTTTTAAAGAAATTAGTGCAGGGGTAAGTGGGAGGAAGTACTTATAAGCAGCAGTAAGTGGGTTTGAGCCTGTTTGTGTGGGGGTAAGCAAGGCCTACATAGTTTAATCAATTTGTGTGTGTGTGTGTGTGTGCGTGCATGTGCGCATGTGTGTGTACATATATATATATTTATATATATATATATATATATATATATATATATATATACATATATAAAATAAACATTAATATATATATGTAAACTTATATATATATATATATATATATATATATATATATATATATATATATATATATATGTATACACAGATATATATCTATAGATAAAAAAGACAATGTAAATACATACATGACCAAAGGCACCGTTAATGGAGGTGAGGGGCCCAAGCTAAGTACCTCTTGAGAAGTATTGATATCACCCCCTCCCCCACAACCAAACAGATCTGCCCTGCAACACAATACCAACACTTGCAAGTCTGATACCCAGGACCCTATACAACATAGCCACAAGAAGTTAACAGTAATTCATCCCACCTGTATGATATCAGGATGGTATCAATAACATATCATGCAGTACAATCTGGCTACCATAGGGAATGTGCAATGTGGAAGCAGTAATCATTCCAATGATACATATACACACACACTTATATGCAGATGCACACACACACACATATATATATATATATATATATATATATATATATATATACACACACACACACACACACACACACACACACACACACACACACACACACACATACACACACACACACACACACACACACACACACACACACACACACACACACACACACACACACACATATATATATATATATATATATATATATATATATAAATGCACAATCAGACACATAGATATGTATAGGAAGATACATATTTAGAGGGTGCACAGCATATTGAAGTGCCAGTATTCCTACAGTTGCCACCTTTTCAAATGGACAGTGTTTGATTCACTCATACAAAAGACAATTGTTGCATGAAACATATACCCACAGAGAAGTCAAAGGATATGACACCACACACTGGTATGCATACATAAAATGTTTATTTGTGTACTATTACAGTTGTATATGCCATGTCATATAGCTGTTAGGTCTTTGAAATACATACTAACTGAGCAATGCAGCTCTCAACCAGATCACAGGTTCATAGGTTCATAGGTTCATACTAGGCTATCTGCCCTAGGGCATTTATAAGCCTAGCCAGAGTGTGTTTGGCTTTCGCCACCCATTTTAAATTAATTTTGCTATGCCCTTTTTTTGAGGTTAGTATACTGTGCCTCTGTCTAACAGTGACACAGAGGTGATACCTGGGGTAAACCTACGATCCCCCATCCACTCATCAAGATTCCTCTTGAAGAGAGTCAGTGAGGGACTCTGCCTAACCTGGACTGGGATTTTATTCCAGAGTGAAGGGAGCCTCTGGGTTATGAATCTGTCCCTCCAGCATGTCCTATTTATTTCATTGCTGAGTTTCAAGTCTCTCGAGCACGTAGCTCAATGGGATTTGGATTTTCTGAGGTGCAGCATGTCCATTAATTCTGGGTTGGACATGGCTTTATACGTCAGGCACAGATCGCCTCTGAGCAGGCGGTATGCCATTGAGTAGAGCTGGAGTTTCTTTAACCGGGCAGCATATGGCATCTGTTTAAGCCCTTTCATCCTCTTGGTGAGGTACTTTTGGGGTCTTTCCAGTTGCTGCAGGTGTCTGGTAAGGTACATCCCAAAAGGGGCATTGTACTCAATTATGGGCCTGATGAGGGATGAGTAAAGAGGCATGATGACCTCCCCTGATCTAGATGTGAATCCCTTCATGATTAGGAGGGCTATATAAAATGTTTTTCTAACCACTTTGGCCACGTGGTTGTCAAATGAGAGATTGCTATCAATTTGGGTCTCCAGGTCCCTAATTACTTCTTCTGTACTTAATGGATTACCACTTATGTGGTAATTTGTGGGCACTTTGTTTTTGCCAAAGGGGATGACTATACACTTTTTGGCATTTAGCTTGAGGCCATGGCTCTGGCACCAGTTGTTTGTTTCTATGAGGCCCTTTTGGAGGATGCTCGTGTCGGCTGGAGAGTCGATTATGGCACCCAGTTTGCAGTCATCTGTGAACTTGGTCAGCCACAGTCCTTCCATGTTCACCTGTACCTCTGAGAAATATATACCGAACAAGAGAGGTCCCAGGACTGAGCCTTGTGGGACGCCACTTGTAACTGGTTTGGAGTCTGACATGGCTCCAGCAATTCTAACCATGTTGGTTCTGTCCTTGAGCCAGTTTGCAACCCATCTAGTGACATAGGGATTTATATTTAAGCTGGTGAGCTTATCTATAATGCCCGAGTGGGGTATTGTATCGAAGGCTTTTGCGAGGTCCAGGTAGGCTGCGTGGACCAACTTCCCCTCGTCAATGGCCTTGGTGACTGTTTCAAAAAAATCAACTAGGTTTAAGAGGCAGGATCTGCCCTTAACAAAGCCGAACTGGGTAGGAGCCAGTGTCTGTAGGTCCCCAATATCTTTATTTATAAGGTCCATGATGATCCTTTCCATAGCTTTGCAGACCAAGCTAGTCAGGCTTATGGGGCGATAGTTTCCAGGATCCGTTGGGGCACCACCTTTGTGGAGAGGGACCACCGTTGCTGTACGCCACTCTTTGGGTACATATTCTGTAGTAAGGCTGAGATTGAACAGTAGTTTTATGTTTGGGTTTAGCTCTTCTTGGAGTTCATGTAGGACGGAGCCCAGGACACCGTCTGGTCCCATTGATGCTGTGTTTTTTGCTTTGGAGAGGGCGGCTCTTACCTGAGCATCTGAGATGTCAAGGGGCCAGCACTCTGCTGGGATAGATATTTGCCCTTTTGGTGGGGGGGGGGGGGAGTTTGCGCTGAACCTGTCAGCTAGGATGTTGGCAATGTGTGTAGGTTCTGTGTATTTTTTGTCATTTTGGACTAATTCTGAGCATATCTGGGAATTTTATACAGTAATCCAAAAGCATAACATATGTTGCTGTCCAGGCCAAGGCCTTCAAGTAGCACAACAGTAAAGAAAGACTGGGCCAGAGGATAACAATCAATCAACAGTAAGTAATGCAGATGTAAATATAAACCCCTATGTCACAAGATGGGTCGCAAACTGGCTCAAAGACAGAACCCACAGAGTGAGAGTTGCTGGAGCCATGTCAGACTCGAAACCGGTCACAAGTGGTGTCCCACAGGGTTCTGTCCTGGGACCACTCTTGTTCGGTATATACTTTTCCGAGGTACAGACAAACGTGGGAGGACTATGGCTCACCAAGTTCGCAGACGACTGCAAACTGGGTGCCATAATCAACTCTCCAGCTGGCACAAACATCCTTCAAAAAGGTCTCACAAAGATAGATAACTGGTGCCAGCACCATGGTTTAAAGCTAAATGCCAAAAAATGTATAGTCATACCCTTTGGCAAAAACAATGTGCCCACAAATTACCACATAGGCGGAAACCCATTAAGTACAGAGAAAGTTAATAGGGACCTGGGGACCC
>NC_056729.1:87918398-87940898 GCF_019279795.1 Protopterus annectens | reverse complement strand
CTCCCACAGACTTATGTAGGTCCCTCTGGTATACCTCCACGGCAGCAGCCTGTAGCTGGTGAGTATAGTGTTTGTTCAGGTTTGCCAATACACCGGTCATATTATTGCCATGATATATTCCATGCACACATTTAAAACACCTACCCATAATGCATGCCATACATGTTCACGTATTGTTGCTGTTAACTGCACTGCATCAGGGTGGTAACCATGATGTTATATCTGAAGGGTATGTCAGACTCCTGCAATATAACTAACATGCTGCTATTGCAAAATGTATGCACAGAGATGAACATGATGGTGGGACAAATGGCCTAAAGTAGGGACACGTGTGAAACATCACCCTTATACAGTACTACAATAGTGTATATACCAGTATTACAATGGCAACTGTTACAGATCTATACTATGGCATATCACAATACTGCAGTCCACAACCATTACAACCTGCAATGTGGTCCTAACATGAGCAATGAGTGTGTAATATGGATTCGTATGTTAAGACAGCAAAAATGGGGAATACATACCTTCAGAAACACGGGAAGCATATGTCTGCACACACTCCAGATAAAAATATGGTGGAAGCAGCTGTTGAGGTACTTACCGCATGCATTCTTTATGAGAATGCATCTTCCAGCAAGATCATGTCCCCAGTGTCACACCAAGAAATGTTCTACTGTCCAAGATGTTTGGCAATCAAATGTGCTCACTTACCGGTAACATAGGCAGCCGTAGCTTGCACACATCTTACATACCATGGCGTGGATCCCATAACAAACAGGTACCACCCAGGAGTTGGACATGTAACCATACCTCACTATTGCATATACCATAGCAAACAGTGCAGACAGTCATGTATGTGGAGAGGATGTATGGGACATGAATAATGTAGGAAATAAACAGATGGCCATCCAAGACAGATGATGTCACATGTAGCAACCCGGTCATTCAGGCTTCTTAGAAACATGCCACAACACTGAAGGAGTTGCAGGAATGTCTAGCAAGTACTAGCTGTGCAGTACCCGTGTCAGCAATTGCCTGGACTCCCGTGTCAGCAATTACCTGGACTCTGCATACATGTGGCCCATGGCTTAGGGTAATCAGATGGGCAAGTTGTACCACAGGAAATATCAGCCATCCCTCTCTACAGGTAGCATATGTATAACAGAAAAGGTCCCCAAAATTCATGCCTTGCAATGTGTACTGGTGTACCAAGACCATGTTGGAAACCTACAGACAGCATTAAGTAAGATACATGTGCTGCATAACCAATGCCTCACCCCACCTCAGGCCCACCATCCCCATCTGTACCTTGCCAGTGGCAGTGTACACCTGTATGTTTGCCATTCATTAGCTGGGACTAGGCTGCTACACATGGTGTTCAGTGTTTGGGACACTGCAAAATGACGCACATGTGTAGGCCATAATTGTCAAGCATCTGCAAAAAGGCTTACGTTGGTGAGGGGGTGTCATCATGACACAACAGTGCACTGCAGCAGGGATCCAAAGGCTGCTGTGAATTACTGTATCTGCACACAGTCAGGGTCAGGAACTGTGGCAGACATAACCCTGACTCCACAGCAATAGTGATAGCAGTGTGTGACCTCCAAGGCATGTGCACATGAGTTGACCTTGCAGTCATGCAGAGTTGGGGCACATGTGTAGAGCAGACTGACTAAATACTGACAAATGCAGATGGCCCATGCTAGCATACCCCTGCCAGAAATAGTGACTGCTGTAGTACACATAACAGTAGGTGCATCAAATCATCATGAAAAGGGCATGCACACATATGCACCCACAAAGTGTATGCATCTCAATCAGCATCTGCACAACTAACACATTTCTTTGACACTGCATTTGATTGTAGAGGTCATATGTCACATATTAGGTTCATATAATGTTAACATATGCAGTAATGTGGTCCCATGGTATATCAAGGAAGAGGGCGTCGTATCAATGAGGATATGTACACTCCTCATAGCCACGGTAAGGTTTGATGGTTGTCAGTGTAATTGTATCGCATTGGCCATACATGCACCTCTGATGATGACATCTGTAAATCAGACATCAGGGATTCACAAATGACATCTGTCCAAATATCATCCCAGGTATGTGTCAGACAAACACATAGGGGCTGTGAGCAGCAGAGCAGACATAACTGACACAGTAATATACATTCAACAATGGTATGTACACCTGTGAGGTATGGTGCACAGTACATGCCAGGGTGCCGAACAGGTGCACAGCAATACTGTGTACATGGGTGCAGTGTGTTCCAGGGGAAGAGGCATCACCTACTAACACAGCCCATGCATCACACACATGTATACTGTTGCTAGCATGGATTGACTATAGCTGCACTGCATGCTGTTGAGTACCATATGTCATGCATGTTGACAGATGGGTAACGGGAGGTCTGTGTGTAATATCTTCATGCAGCCTCACCTGTAAGTGTGTGTGGGGGGGTTAGGGGGTTATTTTGTCTGTAAGTGCAATTTGGTGGAGTGGAGGGGGGTTGATGTATGTAGGATGTGTGTGTGTATGTGTGTGTGTGTGTGTCTGTTTGTGTGTGTATCCATGTCTGTACATGTTTGATTGTGGGGTTATTCATACCTCTTGACTTCCCTTTGAAATCATGCAGTACATGGACATGGACAGACACATGAGACACCAGGAATACTTGTCTGACATGTAATCTCAGAACAGCTGATAGTATAATATGGTCTGTAGCATGGTACATAAATTTAGGGGGAACCTAGACACCAGGTATACTGTTATAATTGCAATCAGCCAAAAGGTGAAAGAGAACCCACATATGCAGCACTACAGATGCATTGGGGAATTAATAGATAACACCAGTGAGTTTTTGCAAATATTATTGTTGTCCACATAATAAGTTAATAGAGCAACAGATCTTGCATTAACTGAGTAATAGTTATGTATGACACTCCAGTGCGTGACATTATTGAGTGACTGTAGTAGCACCTAACATATGGGAGCCATGCTTGTGATGTCTGGACAAACTCAGAGTGAACACTGGATGACAGCAGTGAGTCTTTGTTAAACTGACTCCAATCAAGTCAGAGGTAATGGACTACCAGGTCATGTTTTGAGATGACTTGTCTAGGCAATTAGAAAACTGATACGTTAATGATTGGTATTGAGTGTAAGTTTTCAAGTGTGATGCAGGATGGGGAACCTAAGAGAATAAACTTGGGACAGTCTGTAAACTCAGGGACAGGTAAGTATTATGGTGGAATGTCAGTGTGTGTTTGTGTGTGTGTGTGTGTGTGTGTGTGTGTGTGTGTGTGTGTGTGTGTGTGTGTGTGTGTGTATGTGTACTATTAAGCAATGATGTACAGGTCTTAAAATGCATTCTTGTTATTCCCTCACAGGTGGCATGGTAGATCAGGGTCACTCCTGCAGGCAATCTGATGTTGGTGTCTATACAGACACTGAAAATGAAGATAGCTGTGTTGAGGCACAGGCAGGGTTATCAGAGGCAACACTGTGCCATCGTTTGACGTTATCCTGCTATCCACACCCCATCCCCGCATACAGTCACAGTCCCTATAGATACCCCATCACCAGTGGCCATAGCAGAGGGACAGTTGGCAGTTGGTGGCAGTGCACAGGACAGTGTGGTATCTATGGCTGCTGTGTCTGAACACAGTAGCCATAGCTGGATGTACGGCAGGGTAGCACATAGGGGATGTACAGGGGTGCTCATTGGAGGGCTGCTGGTCATTGTGCCCATGGCAGAAGTGCCACATCTCATACCACCAGACACATGTTTCAGGCTGTCATGGAGGGGCAGGCATGTATGTAATGGTACACCAAATAGGGTCTGAGGCTGCAGAGGACTACTCTTTCAGCTGTAACTGACAACATCCGTGATCTTCCAGGTGCCCTCTGTTATTTCACAGAGGTCATGGCTAGATGGTGGAGTGAGATGGTGGGCCACATTGACTGCAGATTTTTCATGTTAGAGCATGTGGTGGGAGTGGTGCAATGGTTATGTGGACGTAGGCCAGCAACACCAACAGCTGGAGGTCAATGTGGTTGTGCAAGGACACCAAACTGCTCCCATAGTGGCAGTACCAGCCCCATCAAAGCAGGGGGAGCGCTATCCATGTCACACCACAGCAGGCCACATGCACATGGCCCTTGCCAATCCCAGGAGGGACCTGGCTCCAGTGGACATATGTCATTATCAGGGGAGATTGCCATATTGTGGCTTGTACCTGGACATGCCCTTGGAACCCCTGGCAGGCACAGTTCTCATGTCCATGGCCGGAGGTGGTGAACTGCACACCCTGCCAGGTATGGTCTGCAGCTGTCCAACAGACAGCTGTATAGGGCAGCCACATGGCAGAACCGTGTGCATGCATACTCACACACAATGCAGACACACCTTGGGCAACTCCATACCTACACACACCACATCACCAGAGCCATATCAGTAATTAAACCCCCTCACTCACACACATGGTGTCAAATGTATGTCCCAGCCTAGGTCTCTGGCAAACCAACAATACACCCTCTGCATATGAAGATACCTGTGCCACATCCCTGTCATCCATAACATCGATTCAGGGACAGGCTAATATGGTTCTGATGCACACAGTGACTACACTACAGTGTACCAATGTACTGCTGTGTAACTTGTTGTCAGCAGTAACATTTAATGCTTACATGTCAGGAAGTGTAGCTGTCCAGCCATGATGCATTATAGCTGCTATTAACAATGAGTGCCTGTGGTCTCCATAATGTTATCTGTTTGTGTTGTAGGTGTCCAAGTGTCGGCAGGAGGATGGTCTGCTGTCATATCTCACAAGGGGCATGGCACTGTGGTGACACCTTGGCTGTGCCATATCCTGGGTACAGGTGAACACATGCCATAGGTCTGTATAACAGTTACTGCCTATGCCACATGGCCGATAGATCTGGGGATGGTGTATACAGGTGAGTGCATGGTGGCTGCTGTTGGCAGCCCTTCTACAGGGGACAATGGTAGTTATACTGGGTGGTACACACCACAGGTTTGTGTATAACACACACAGAGGCTTTGGTGTTGATGCACTACACAGAGAATACTGTACACATGGATGTATGTACCTGTGCAAGGAACCCATTGTAGCCTATGTAATTCCATCAAGCCAGACTATGCAGAACAACACATTGTGGAATAAGCAGTCTGCAAGTTTAATGTCATTGATGGTGGTACCAGCAGGGTATATGGCCCCTTCCCCAATGTAGTGCAATCCTCAACTCAGTAAAGATATGTGTGCTGGTGTGGGTGGCACACACCTACCATTTGGAGGATGAGAGGTGCTGTAGAACTACAGCTAGTGTGATAGACAACTACCTAACCTGTTAACATGAACTGTACAGTATTACGGCCAGCTATGCGGGGGGATACATGCAACAGTAACTGCAGTAATGTTGGCTATGTCCACAATAGCAACACCCAGCTAATTATATATATATATATATATATATATATATACACACCAACCCCAGTATCACTGCACACCTATACAGTGGGGAAGAGGCCATTTACACATCTAACACTAGTCGTGATGGAATGTATGTCCACAGGATGATACCTGTGAAATTATATGTGGTACATGGGACATGTACCAGGGGTACCATGGTGTAATGACAGTATACTTAGCACCCACACCCAATTGAGGATATTGTATGCACTGGAACCCCTGATGATACTCTGACATACCAACCATCAAACATTGACCAGGACTGCAATACGACCCCTTGTCCATCACAAGAGGGCTACTACAGGGATATGCATCTAATGCACATGCCACAGGCATAGTAGGGTGATGCAATGTCATGCCTCCCCTATGGGCAGCAACATCACTATCCCTAATAATGTGTGGCAATGTGTATTTTAATAGGAGTATGTGGCCTCAGAATGCTGTACCCTATATATATATATATATATATATATATATATATATATATATATATACACACACACACACATGCACACATACACACACTTGCCAGAACTCAGTGAGTACCCCATGCCTAGCAACCCATTTGTACAACAGTGTTGTGCTAGTACTGCAAGGCCCATGTAGCCCTTATGGAGAAGAGTGTAACAAGGTACATGTAAAGTCCAGTACAGCAGCAGCCACATCTAACTATGGCAATTGGTGGTGCGGCAGGTGTGAAGGGCCTCAGGATATTCCCAACTTCCGGTCTACAAACACACAGACACTGATATTCTCAGTAATGCACACATACACATTTGCCAGTAATGGGGTGCATCGGTGCAGGCATTCATAGGTGTGCACCAGGCTATTGTCCATAGAGAGATGGGAAGTGTAGGGGATGTGTGTACAGTGGTATCATGCCACCTGCCATGTGCCAGCATGCCATCTATCAACAGATAATACTGAGGTGATCCTCAGGATAAGAGTGACATGCATCAGCCAATCATATGGCTACCTCTTGCAGAGGGCAGGTAAGGTGCTCGAGTTGACATGTATGCAACATGTATTACATTACATGGTTATTTTCTGTCTTAGAGACCTGTATCCAAGCATGTTCTGTTGACTGTGGTAGTGTAGTTGAGGTATCCATGGCATGTGGTGTGTACGGGATGTGGAATCCTATCTGTGGCATTTATAACACAGCTGGGCAAATATGTCAGTGTTAGTAAAGCATAGATTGCTTGTAAGTATCCAAGATGGATACCTGACATCTGCACATCTGTACAGAGGACTGACAGACATCAGCTAGCAAGCTAGCTATGCATTAGGATGAATGTGTTGACAGATAGACATCTAACACTGATAGGTATGCCATTACTACATGACGGCAGCCCTCACTGACATGTGCTATACACACAGTAGTCTACAGTTATTTTCCATGTTAGATCATTATCCAGTAGGAAATATTTAATGAGACACAGCTCACACACTAGGAAATGACAGTGAGGACTCAGAGTCCACCTTTGCATGCAGGAGTGTTTTTTTCCAGTACTACAATTAGCAATCTATTCTTACTTGGGAAAGCACTGTCAACAGTAGTAATGTAATGATACACTACATGCTAGTGTGACTGCATATAAGCTGGGATACTTCCCATGTATGTAACACATTCACATGGATAAGAGTGTTGTACAAGCCATATATACTCAAGTGTCGCAGACAGTAGACTCACACCCCTTGCTACTGTAATGACAGCACATAGATGCATGTTATGTACATGGTTTTATATACACTTATTACAGATGTCATTACCCTGCTATGTTATCACACTGGAATGTGAGCACTGGTTACTAAGGCTGAGTCATGCTTAGCAGGTGTCAGCATTGCTACAATATAACAGCTAAGCACATTTGCTCACTGGTAAGCGAGGCCTACATGGTGTAAACACCCATATGTTTAACCATACGGTATCACCACCTTAGCTTCATGCAAACCCACGCAAATGAGCTGAATACTGCTCAAAACTGCCTTAACCACTCTGTATCCAACAACCCTTGTTCTGCCCAGCCACAAAATAAACAGCCCTTGAACCCAGGATCCTGTACACTATAGTCACAATAGTTAACCAGTAAGCCATCACAGCAGTATATAAAATTGAGGTATTACCAACAGATCCTCACTATATGAAAATCAAAATTTGCATGCAAAGGAATCTATATACACTTTTATGTTGTATAACCTACTACATAACATAAATGTGTGAACTGGAGTACTCCGTTAAGTCCAGATGTGAAGTGACATTGTAATAAAGTGTTGAAATCCCCCAATAAACACAAGGACCACATACAGTGTACATACACATGAATCATGGATACCAAACACATATATAACATGTAATGAATGATAAATCAATGCCAAACAGAAATAGTGTGCAAATTAAAAATTAAGCAACATTAAGCGTTGCACACCTCTGCTTACAAGGAGTAAGCAATGTGTAGGTCAACTAAATCAGTTTACCCATTGGTATACCGCTTTAAGCAATGCCAACCTTAGGTAAGTAGGTTTGCCCATAGCTTAGCATTTTCAAAACCATCCAGTCATGGCAAAGTGCAAAAAATCGAGCATATTTAAACCCCACAGGTGGGAATACATCTCCTAACTGATTGCAGCTTCCTCCTGTAGGCACTATGGCCAGTGTGGTTTAAGGATTGTGCTTCTGGGCACAGCGCTGGGCATCCAGGAGTTCAAAGTAATGGCAGGACTCCTTGTTAAAGACCATGACCAGAGGCAGCTGCAGGGCCAGTACCAGAGCTCCCAATATAAAGCAGTAGCTTGAGACCGTCTCGCCTATGACCTCACCAGTGCTACTGGCATCCCTCAAACAGGTGAGCAGGTCAGACATCACTATGCTGACCTGAAACGGAGAAAGAGGGCACTCGTGGTTCAGTGGATCCAAGAGGCAAGGCAGATGGGTGATGTCCCAGCCATGTGTAAGTATCAGTCTACCTGTTTAATAAGTGCCAGCTCATGTATATTATGGATAGGTATGGCTAAATATTCCTGTTATGACTTTGACAGCAGCAGACTACTGGGCTGTGAACTGGGAATCCCATGCCTGTAAACTTCAGAGGTTGTGTCGCGAGGCAGGTTAGTAATAATCTTGCATGTACTGTCATAAGAAATAAATCGTAAAGTAGTAGAAAGTTAATTGCCAGTATAAAACCTGTATTGTCTATGGCATGTACTGAATAAACCAGACCATACGGCAGGAAGAGTCTGATATAGGTTGTATGTAAATAAAAGGTTAACAGCCTGGCAGTAAAGGTCTAACTCCTGGACTGATTGTGTTTACTCTGGTATCATATGGTAATGTGGTGTTGCAATCTCTTAATAGTACTGTTGTATTAAGCACTGTTACCCACACTGTGCTACATAAATAAAATGTGTAGGAATGTTTGTATATGACTTTTGTAATCACAAGAGGTCATATTGTACAACTGAGAGAGACTTAGACAGAAAACAGTGAAAAGCTAGATAACATAATCAAAATACCACACTTAACTGAAACGTGAAGTGTTATATTTTTAGCACACACTGCCATGGTTCTAATCCTGGGAGTGGTAGTAAGCTGTATGCAGAATCATACCTCACAACTGTAAATATATTGTCAGAAAGTCCAGATAGTTGGTGTGAGTCCCCTGCCTGTCACCATGTCCCCTGGCAAATAATTGGGATGATCCCAGAAGTTTAGGCAGCAAATAATGACATACAACTGATTGTCAGACATCATAATTGTCAGAAATATATTCACATGAACAAACCTGTCACTCTAGCAACTCACCAAAGTGTTATGAGAGTAATAAGCAAAGTATGTCTCAACTCCACCCCCATGTTGTGAAGCTATGACCAGAGTGTGTGCAGTAACAGAGTGAGACATAGGTGCATAATAATAATGTGGAATCTGGTAATATGTGTGACAACATTCAGGTAGTGTTAACAAATATTCCCCCCACAGGTCTGTCACATATGAAAACTGTGTCTAGAAATCAAAGATTAAAATCCTGGACTGGTACTGTTTAGTCTGGTATTGTATGGCAGTGTTAGTGTTGCAGTATCTCTGACTAATAAGGTATTACTCATCACTGTCATCCACAAAGTGCTACATAATAAAACTGTCTAGAAAACCCTGTATAAGAGTGTTGTAATTACAAGGTCAGATTGTAAAACCACGGGAGACTTATACATAGAATTAAGAGAAAAGATACAAAGCAATATCTATATAGCACACTCAACTGTGATGTACACTGTTTTATTTTAGCAAATACAATCATGGTTCGACTCCTGGGAGTGGTAGTAAGCTGTTTGCAGAATCATACCCCTTGACTGTACAGATCTGTCCAGAATGTCCAGATAATTGGCCCATATCTGCTGACTGTTACCCTGTCCCCCTGGCATATCATCGTGCTAATCTCTGACATGTATGCAGCATTTAATGTACAACTCACTAAAGGATTATGAGGGCAATAGTCAAAATATGTCCCAGTTTCACCTGCATGTTGTTAAGACATGCCCAGAATGTATGCAATAAGAGATATAGAGGTATGTGCATAACATCAACCTGGAATCTGGGAATATCCGTAGAAAAAGTCAGGTAGTGCTAACAAACTATACGTCCTCAGGTATACCAGGTAAGAGGTGTATACTGTAGGTAAAACACAGTTTGTGTATATAGTTATCTACATCCATGCCACTGTCAAAACTAAGACCATAGGGTAGTGTAATAATACCTGCAAGGTACAGATCACAGCACTGACTAGGAAAGTAATGAGAACTACAGGGATATACAAGTTGTTAGTTGACATCTTTCTCTCCCCCCACCATATCTGCAACAATAATTTAAATACACAACTCAATTGGTATGTGCACAATTAAATCTACTGTTGGGAAATATGTCCTATTGTTTGATAAATATTGAAATTTGTTCCTATGCATGTGCCATGCTGAAATACTCCCACACTAGTGGCATGCTGTCATCAATGTATCTGCATGCTGTTGTAATGGCCACTGTGGTTCCATATATGCATGAGTTCTGTCTGCTATGCAACTGTTCCTTATCTGGTGTTTTGGGTAAATTGGAATATCTATTCATGCTGTTATACCTAATCCTGGAATGTGTTGACTATTACTAACCCACATATGTTTTAATATTGAAACACCATAGCAATTTCAGAAGACTGGTCCCAGTGGACCTACCTCTCCCACCTTATCTGGCATTGGCACCGGGCAACAGCACATCTGGGGCCCACCCCGGGACCTACTCATCTGCTGGTCCTGCACCACCTTCGGGTGTATCCGCCTCAGGGGATGGGGCTCGCCCCCCTGGGACCGGGTGCAGACAGGGTACTGTCACCCATTGTCAGGTCTGTGGTCTGGTGCATAGCGAGCTCTGCAGGGAGTTTGGAGATCTGCTACACCAGCTTGACTGCCACATGGCACAACTACAGCGTCAGACTGCCCCTCCTACTCAGCCCCCAGCACAGCCACCTTTGGGGCGGTGAAGGTGCTGTGGTGACTGCTGATGGGTGGAGACCTCAGTCTCACTGTTTTCACTACGAAGCTTATGGGGTTCCAACTTCCAAACACCCCTCCCCATCCAAGGTGTTTACCCACACTGTCTTTCCCTCTTTGTGCCATATACCACCCCTGTATGCTGTCTTGTCTGTGTTATCTGTTATTCTACCCAACCTACCTCCCCAAATATACCTACTATCCCTCCCAAACATCCCATTCTCACCTTAAAAAAAAACAAAATGGCAATCTTTTCCCAAAATAAAAATCTTGCCCCATACATAGCTGTCCATTTCACAGACATGTCCACTGGACACATGTAATCTGATTTAATTGCCTTCACAACATATTACTGTTGTCCTCACCCATCTCTCAGGTGTATGAGGGTCCATATCTACCTCCAAATCAGTGTATATGCACAGCTGCTGCTGTAGAATAAATGGGCATCTATGGACCTTCCATACACCTGTCCTGCACATCCCTAGCTATTTTACCTACTGTCTTTCCCTCTTTATGCCCCTTTTTCACCACTTTCCTATCAACCCTTTTTCTTTTATTTTAAAGAAATTAGCTCAGGGGTAATCAGGAATAAGCACTTTTAAGCAGCAGTAAGAGGGTTTAGGCCTGTTTGTGTGTGGGTAAGCAATGCCTACACATGTTAATCAATTTAGAAGCTGAGTAAAAGAAACTGTAACCGGAAGTTAGCAATGCTTCCCTTCACGCAAACCCGCACAAACCCACTAACAACTGCTTAAAAGAGCCATAACCACTATGTATCCAACAACCCTTATTCCGCCCAGCAACAAAATAAACAGCCGTTGCAATGCTCAAACACAGGACCCTGCACACCATAGCCAAAGTGATTGACCACAAAGCCATGGCAGATATGCAATACTCAGATGTTTTCACAAACACATCATCCAGCACACTCATTTAACTGTACAGGAAATTTATTTATACATGTAGATGTATATATGTGTGTGTGTATGTATATATAGATATATATGTGTATATATATATATATATATATATATATATATATATATATATTTAGATATATATATATCTGTATATGCAGATATATATCTATAGATATAAAAGTGAACATAAATACATATATGACTAATGGCAACATTAATGAGGGTGAGGGGGCCAAGCTAAGTACCTCTTGTAAGTATTGATATCACCCCCTCCCCCACAGCCAAACAGATCTGCCCTGCAACACAATACCAACACTTGCAAGTCCCATACCCTGGACCCTAGACAACGTAGCCGCAAGACGTTAACAGTAATGCATCCCACCTGTATGATGTCAGGATGGTATTGATAACATATCATGCAGCACAGTCTGGCTACCATAATGAATGTATAATGTGGAAGCAATAAACATTCCAAAGATACATACACACACACACACACACACACACACACACACACACACACACACACACACACACACACACACAAGCAGATACATATATATATATATATATATATATATATATATATATATATATATATATATATATATATATATACACATGTATAGGAGGATACATATTTAGAGGGTGCACAGCATATTAAAGAGCCAGTACTCCTACAGTTGCCACCTTTTCAAATGGACAGTGTATGAGTCAATCATACAAAAGACAATTGCTGCATGAAACATATACCCACAGAAAAGTCAAAAGACATGACACCACACACAGGTTTGCATGCATAAGAAATGTTTATTTGTGTACCATTGCAGTTGTATATGCCATGTCATATAGCTGTTAGGTCTTTGAAATACATACTAACTGAATAATGCAACTCTCAAGCAGACCATTTTATACAGTAAACCGAAAGCATAACATATGTTGCTGTCCAGGCCAAGGCCTTCAAGTAGTACAACAGTAAAGAAAGATTGGGCCAGAGGATAACAATCAATCAACAGTAAGTAATGCAGATGTATAGTTCAGTAGCCTCCAATTACACTCTGTAATCAACCCCTAGGGGGAAAATAATTAAGTTACCACAATAAGGATGAATCTGTTACATAACAATGCTTAACTGAAAGCATCACTATCACACTAACAAACAGAACAGTCTTATGACAGTAAGCACTAGGCCACCAATGTTCCCAAGGTGAAATGTATAAAAATGTACAGCCATATACCATAAGACATCTTACTACCGATATCCCTCACATGTTGTAACAGCCTAGGTTATATATGGTGCATAACTCTCCCCCATAGACTGACTTACAGGGGCATATAATACTGTTACATACAAAAAGCACAGTGGTGGTGCTGCGGTAGCGTTATCACCTCACAGTAAGATGCTGGCTGGTTCGCTAGAGCGTCTTCTGCATGGAGACATGCGTAAATGGGCGTACCTTCATTGAAGGTTGTGCATTAGGGCTGGCAACTCAGCATGTAAAAATCAACTGCCAATCATTAGCGGACCGGAGTTCCGCTGTGGCGACCCCTAACTGGGAAAAGCCGAAAGACACAGCAATATACACTGACCTTTAGACTGCAGAAGGGCACACATGTTTTGTCCAGCTGTAGCCCACATATATATGGACTCTACCCCACAATATGTGTGGGGACCACAACAGCACTGGAATGATAGCAAGAATGGCAGCACAACATAATCACAGGCCACTACATAACCACTTATTGCATGTCATATGGACAAAGCCTGGTATGTAGGAGGAGGACAGAGGCCGGAACACAGGGTCATATTTGAAATAGTGTTGTTATACACTGAGAAAGTTAATGGTGTTACAGGATAGTCTGCAACATACCCTTAGTCAGGAATATGAAGTCAGAAACACAAACAGATGTAGCCATGTACTGATAGCACTCAACAGACACAATGCCAGTGATATATCTGACACAAGACCTGTATAGTGGACAGATAAAACATAAGAAGCAATCCTCTGGCCATCATGTGGAAAGATGAGAGATATGCAGACAAACTGCATTCCATGCTAAACCAGTATGTACACACAAACCCTGTAACACTGGTGCTATACAATGCATATAACAATACTACTCACACTGTCTCTAGGTCTGGAACCTTATACAAATATGTAGCTGGCCTGAGTCTGCAAGTCCTGTTGTAAGAGGTATTGCTACCTGCTGTCTGTAACACTGCTGCCCACACACAGGAAGGATGTCCTCCATATAGGAAAGGTAAAGGGACCACACCCACATGATGTAGGAATTTATAATAGTGGGTTTCCATGACAATGTTAATTGGAAGTGCTACACAGCATGCTGCATGCAGATAGCAAGTGGTGAACACTGATTGGTACAGGGATCATCACCTCATCATGTGCATCACCTACAAAATCCATGCTGCAATCTATTCAAAGCCGCTCAGTCCATTTAGTAAAAAGAGAGAGAGAGAGAGAAAAAAAACAAAAAAAAAATACAAAAAAAAAAAAAAAAAACTCCCATCCAGCCATCCACACAGCAAACTATCCAGAAGAGACATCATTCACACAACAGGTATGTGAAGTATATATGCATGTAACTGAATGTAGTACTTGGTCCATAATAATGGGATAGATGATGTGGGATGATTTATATGTGCCATCAGGTGTTGTTTAATGATGCCCAGCTGAACAACTGCTATGGACAACAGTGTCGGTCCTTGTGGGCAGTGGGCCATACCTGTCAACTGTGCAGATCAGCACTGACTGACAAGATGTAAGCCATTACAGTGTGTGTTGTGTAATGCAAGACATGTATATTAGTGTGGGCAATAGCTGGTGGTGGAAGTAATGCTGTTATGGTGGGCACGTGAGTTCCAGAGCCCACAACTTGCAGGAAAGTCATGTTAGCATGTAATGTAGCATGCACAAATGCCATAGCTGTGTAATAGGCTTACCTGCAACTTGTCCCTATATATACCCCCCTAATGTTAGGCTGTGTCCACATGTGGCCCCTGTCTGTGTTGCAGAAAGGAAGAACAGTGCAGCTGTGCAGGAAGGAGAGTTAGAGAGTGTGGATCTGATGTCTGAATGCACCCCAGATATATATTGGTAGATATATATATATATATATATATATATATATATATATATATATACAGATATATATATATATATATATATATATATATATGTGTGTGTGTATATATACAGGGGTCTGGGACACATGCTCAACTAGCATATGTCCGAATCTCAAAACATCGAACACACATATACGAAAGCACTTAACATAAAAAAATCTATGTTTCTGCAGGGGGGCTTTGCCCCTCTGCTCCCTCCACACCCTCCTACCTTATTATTCTCACTCTGAGATTGCACAACAGTGGGGAAAAGGGAATTTCCCCCTACCCGCACTGTAGTCCAATCTACTCAACAGGCACACATACACGAAAGCACTTGTTGATGTTAAGCGCTTTCGTGTATGTGTGTTCGATGTTTTGTGATTCAGACATATGCTAGTCGAGCATGTGTCCGGATCCCATATACACACATATATAATATACATATATATATATATATATATATATATATATATATATATATATATATATATATATATATATATATTGTTGTTGTGTCTTTCGGCTTTTCCTGGTTAGAGGTAACCACAGCGGAACTCCGGTCCGCTAATGATTGGCAGTAGATTTTTACATGCTGAGTTGCCAGCTCTGATGCACAACCTTCAATGAAGGTACGCCCATTCATGCATGTCTCCACGCAGAAGATGCTCTAGCAAATCAGCCAGCATCTTACTGTGAGGCGATAATGCTACCGCAGCACCACCACCATGGTTTTTGTTTCCACCTGAAGGTAGTGCAGGACCAGTAGATGAGAAGGCCCCAGGGTGGGACCCACATGTGATGTGGTCTGGTAACATGGCCCGATAAGGTGGGTGAGGTGGTTCTGCTGGCAACTGTACCCCAAGCATGCTATTGAGTCACTGTTATAGAACATATGTCGGTAGTAATAGTTACACATTTCCAGATCATGTCCAACAGCATGCATAGATATCCCCAATAACATAAAACTACAGATGTGCAGCAATCACATAGCAAACAGAACACATGCATATATGGAACCATAGTGGCCCTTACAATGGCATGCAGGTGACATTGTCAGTAACAGGCCACCAATGATAGTGTCCCCACAGGGAACATGACTGCAAACACATAGCACAAAGTGTTGTACAATATGATATATGTCCCAATGGTAGGTATTCTTTAGAATTACCTGTTGAGTTGTGTGATCAGATTGTTGTTTACGATATGGTGGGGGGAGACAGAGATGTGTATTAGCAACTATGATAACCTTGTTGTATGATGTCCTCAGACCTGTTTCCATCTTTATGTCTTTCAGGCAAGATGTCCAAGGAGATGCTGCCCATTTATACAGCAGAGGAGAATGATGTCATATCTCACACCTGGTGCAGCACCACCAGGTGTGGTTCGGCTGAACAGGCCATGATCCACATGAGCAGACCACCCTGTGGAATGATCTTGTCCACAGGGTAAACCATGTCAGCCTGCATAACCGCAGTTATGAGCAGGTCCAGCATCAATGCACAGATCTATTTCGCCATTCCCATTGGCATGCTGCTGCAGTCAGGGGGGACCAGCTTGCAAAGGGAGTGTCATGCCATCCAGCCCCCCCGACACATGTTGAGGAGCTCCTTGCCAGCCTGCCCACCCGCACACACAACACCTGGTGGAGTGCATAGTGGAGGTGGGTGCTACCCACACAATGGCAGAGGAGAGTGCAGGTAAAGCCACAGGGCACATCAGTAGACCACTGTTGCATATCCATCCGTATCTGTACAGTTAGATCATGCATATGTGAGATAACATATGTATAGTCTGTTGCTGTGTAGTAATAATAAACAGATGTGCATAATCTGTAGTATTGTCGGCTTGTACTGTTGATGTACTGTAATGCTGCACCCACCCTGTACCAATGCTACAGCTGTGGCTACTGACATCACATCTCTCACATGCTTATGTAGGTACTTCTGTATACCTCCAGCACAGCAGCGTGTAGCTGGTGAGTATGGTGTTTGTTCAGGTTTGCCAATGCACCGGTCATGTTATGGCCATGGTATATTCCATGCACACATTTAACACACCTACCCACAATGCATGCCATACATGTTCACGTATTGTTGATCTTAACTGCTATGCATTACAGTGGTCACCATGATGGTGTATCTGAAGGGTATGTCAGACTCCTGCAATATAACTAACATCCTGTCATTGCAAAATGTGTGCACAGAGATGAACATAATGGTGGGACAAATGGCCTACAGTATGGACATGTGTGAAACATCCCCCTTATACAGTCTACAACACTGTATATACCAGTATTACAATGGCAACTGTTACAGATCTACACTATGGCATATCACATTACTGCAGTCTACAACCATTACAGCTTGCAATGTGGTCCTAACATGAGCAATGAGTGTGTAATATGGAATTGTATGTTAGGACAGCAAATATGTGGAATACATATGTTCACAAACACTGGAAGCATATGTCTGCACACACTGTAGATAAAATATAGCGGAAGCAGCTGTTGAGGTACTGACCGCATTCATTTTTCATGAGAATGTACCTTCCAGCAAGAACACATCCCCAATGTCACATCAAGAAATATTCTGCTGTCCAAGACGTTAGGCCATCAAATGTGCCAACTTACCTGCAACAGCGGCAGCAATGGCTTGCACACATCTTACATGCCATGGCCTAGATCCCATACCAAACAGGTAGCACCCAGGAGTTGGACATGTAACCATATGTCACTATTGCATATACCATGGCAAACAGTGCAGACAGTCATGTATGTGGTGAGGATGTATGGGACAGGCATAATGTAGGAAATAAACAGATGGTCATCCAAGACAGATGATGTCACATATAGCAAACTGGTCCTGCATGCTGCTTAGTAACATGCCACAACACTGAGGGAGTTGCAGGAATGTCTAGCAAGTACTAGTTGTGCAGTACCCATGTCAGCAATTGCCTGGACTCTGCATATGTGTGGTCCATGGGTTAAAGTAATCAGATGGGCCAGTTGTACCACAGGAAGCATCAGCCAGGCCTCTCGACAGGTAGCATATTTATAACAGAAAAGGTCCCCAAAAAGTCATGTGTTACAATGTGTAATGGTGTACCAAGACCACATTGGAAATCTACAGACAATATTAAGTAAGATACATGTGTGTGTGTGTGTGTGTGTGTGTGTGTGTGTGTGTGTATATATATATATATATATATATATATATATATATATATATATATACACACACACACACACACACACACATACATGGTTAACATATGTCCAGAACATGGAGTGGAGTCATACCTCAGCACAATTAATCTCAACCTCTTAGTGCAAGAGGATGTCATGTACTTATTGCAGGTATACATGTAGACTGCTGCTACTGTAACAGGGGTTGTCTTAACAGAAATGTTTTGTGTTTGAGGTCACATCTGCTATTGACATGTACGCCGTCAGTTACTGACAGACATCCTAAGGTCATCTTAGTACAGTACCACTAATATTACAGTAATGGTCCTGTGGAATACAGCAGAGATATGACTAATAAATTTGGACAGTCTGACACAATCTGGTCAATTCAGAGGTATACACAGAAACCCTTAGTGCAAGACATGTGGTGGAAGCCTGACAATGTGGATGTTAACAGCCATGTACATGGGAATATCACGTAAATACTGGAATGCATATTTCCACACAGTTTATGCATTCACACACTCCTGTCTGTCCTGACACATAATAACCGGTGGTGCAGAGTTCACATGACCACATACTACCCACTAGTTAGTGACATACATCTGTACAGCATCCCACTCTTTGTCAGAAATACTTGATAGTTATGGTGGCCCGGTAGCAGTATATCTGTCAAATATCTGAACATAACATCACACTGGGTAAATACACTAAGCTGTTAGGCATGTAACAAAGCACTGTGCAAACTACATGCAGACTGCCACAACACTGGTCTACAATTCTTATGGGGGAATCCACATGTAACTGCAAATATATCAGGCTCTACAGTCATATCACAGAACAGAGTAACAGACACCTGTATGAAAGTGCATACCCACAACCAGTGTGAACACAGCCACAGCCACATATGGTAAGCAAGCTTAATATTACAGTATATGGACTGTCTGATCAACACCATCCTCATATGTGTCACTCACACATTAACCCTACATATATTGGGCCACTACACAGTGTGGTCTGATGCCTGTCTGTGGTATGGGACATGTGCATGTTTGGCCCTACAAACATGTAAACTGATAGGGTACCATACATTGGAGCAGCATGTAACATCAGATAGAACAGGACCAATAACAATGACATCTACCACAGTCTGTACACAGGCCAAGGTACATATTCACAATACACACACTGTCAACAATCACCATAAGTACACAGACCTCACTACTGTACACACAACCACAGAATGCCCAGGTTATGTCCCCAAATATAACCCCTACTATACATAACATGTCTAGCAGTCTGATATCTCAGTGGCTTATCAGGTATGATGTCAATAAATAATGGTGTACAGAACATATGCACCTCTTACTGAATGACATATGTACAACGGTTGACAAAGTTGTGGCTGGAGGCACAAATACAGGGAAAATATTGACATGTTGCTGTGATAACCTCATACATTTACTGTTGTAACAAGGTTTGTTGTGACATCTGTCCTATGAGGGATATGAAGTCAATAACTCTCATGGCTGTCACCATGTACTGACTGCAATCCTCAGACTATGCTTCTGCATTTCTAAGACAGGTAATCTGTGAGTAACACAAGACACATAAGACTCCAAACACTGGCCAGTCTGCACATAACTCTACAGGTGGGAGTTTCCTCAAACACATAACACTGTCATGACAGGTATTAAATCATATAGCCCAACAATATCCACACAAACTGGAAACACACCAAACAGCCAATACTTTGTCCAGCGAAATTTTCTTTAATTTCCTCCCAAAAGACCTGGTACCTCGGCAATTCGCCTTCAAAGGATCACAATTCAATGTAGCACAGTGGCAGTATTTATATAAACATTAATTGGATCAATTAATCAATTCATTACATAATTAATTGCAAAAAAGGAGGGAAAAAAACTTTATACATATTTAAAGTGATCTTCCTATATTTAAATAAATATTCACATAAATTAAATATATTTTAAATATGCTAGTTATATTATTTATTAAATAATATCATATATGAATATAAACATATTATATAATTTATTGTCAAAAAATATTCCTGACACATTAAATAGTCCATCAGATAATTTATCACATTCCTAATTCTAAATTAAGTCCAAAAGGTTTTAAAGTATTGAACTTTAAAATCATCCTAGTCTCTAGCTCCAATAGTCTATCACAAATATTATCACCTTTGCAACAGAAGGGCTTGCCCAAAATGCTAAATTTTAAACTATCAGATTTACCTTCATGAGCTTCAAAGAAATGTTTGGCAACTGGACTAGATAAATTTGAATTTCGAATATCTCTTAAATGTTCTGGAATTCTAACCCTGACCATTCTTTTAGTTTGTCCAATATACCATATATTATTACAACTACAAGTAAGTGTGTATACAACACCAATAGATTTACAGTTAAAATAGTGCTTAGGGTAGTGGTTAACATTATTAATAGACCTGACATCAATAATTCTATCACATAAACTACAGGAGCCACATCTGAAAGATCCCATATTAGTAATATTGGAAATTCTTTTGATTAAGAGGTTATTATTCAGTATTTCTTTTAAATTCTTTCCCTTCTTGTATGAAAATATTATGTGATCAGGAAAAAGCTCACCTATATGATCATCCTCACTAATCAAATGCCAAAATCTCTTAATTATAGAGACAAATTTTTCAGAAAAGGCTGTGTACCTAGTTACAAAAAATACCTTTTCCACGTCTCTATCTTTTTTGTTTGAGTCTAAAACATTCCTTTCTAACTTCCTAAATGTTTTCTGCTTGTTTATGACATTATTCATACTTGTTGATAATTGCTTTTTATCATACCCTCTTTCACATAATCTAAGAAATACCTCATTTAGCTCATGATCCAACTCAGATTCTATGCTAGTATGCTGATATATTCTTTTAAATTCTCCATGAGGCAAAGCTCTTAGCAAGTGGGGGGGATGCATGCTGGTGGCATGCAAGAACATATTAACTGACGTACTTTGCCTGTAAGGTCTAAATCCAATAATATTGTTTCTTTCAAATAGTGTCAGGTCCAAAAAATTAATTTGATTCCTATTAATCTCATACGAAAATGACAAATCATGTTCATTTGCATTCAAAGATTCAAAAAATTCACAAAATTCTAATACATCCCCTTTGCATATGAAAATTAAGTCGTCAATAAAACGCTTATACAAGATAACTCTATGTTTAAAGAAATCTGAAGGATAAATAAATTTCTTTTCAAAGGAGTCCATGTATATAATGGCATAAGTGGGAGCATAAGCTGCTCCCATAGCCATCCCCTTAATTTGTAAAAAGTACTCATCATTGAATGCAAAGTAATTGTGAGTTAAACAAAATTCCAATAGGGAAATCAAAAAGCTAGTCCTAGGACCTTCACCTAACATATTGTGAATGGCTTCAAGCCCCCATCTGATATTAATGTTTGTATATAATGACTTAACATCAATAGTCACCCAATAAAAATCACTATTCCAAGAAATTTTAGATATTTCATTAATCAGATCTTGAGTGTTACTGATGTGAGCGCTCACTCTTTTAAGATAGATTTTCAACTGGAAGTCCAAAAAGACATTAACATTTTCCAAAAAAGCGCCTATCCCTGATACTATTGGCCTACCAGGGGGCTCCATTAGATCTTTGTGGATCTTAGGAAGAGCGTATAATATAGGTGTACGAGGGTCCTTTATATAGATCTTCTTGATATCAGCATGCAAGAAAAATCCTAGTCGTTCTCCCCTTTCCAAAAAAGTTAACAGTTCTTCGTTATAGAATTTTACAGGGTCCCCATCAAGTTTAATATATTCTTCACTATTAGAAAGCAATCTGTTGACCATCATACAGTAGTCAGGTCTATTTAAAATGACCCAATTACCCCCTTTATCAGCACATTTAAATATATAATCATTTTTCATTTTTTTAAGATTTTTTAAGGCTTGCCATTCACCTTTACTTAAATTAAATTGTTTTTCTCTCTACAAAATTCCTTAAACATTAACTCCATCTCTTTTAAAACAACTTTTTGAAAAATTGAAATAGCTGGTATAGAAATAGTAGGTGTAAATTTACTTCCAATATTTTTAAATTTGGGCATCATTAACTTTCCATATCCTGTCAAATAATTGACATCAGGGCTAATGTCATTGTTAAAGCAAATAGAACAGTCATCACTTTCTTCCAAGGAGCAATCAAATTCATCTTTTACA